>NC_142931.1:55185563-55265563 GCF_046866305.1 Octopus bimaculoides | reverse complement strand
TTGGTGGGTTAATTTTTCTATAGGGGTAACAGGGTGTAGTAAAAAAGTAAAATGAAAACTTTACCATAACCAGATACGCCAATAGGTCTAGAAAATGAAGTTGTGATAGTGCCATAACGTTTAGAAGTAATCATAATGGTTCTTAAGATTATATTAATAGTACTAATTAATAGTCTATCCTAATAAAATGCCCATATATTAATTAAAATTATTTACTTTCTGATACGTTGTAAAATACCAACCACCTATTGCCCGTAATGGGATTGACCAAAGTCAGCTTTCGATATAATTGGTCAGTTAAATTTAAAAACAAAGGGCAGGCTATTGAGACTGTTATACGGGTAGATCGAAATAAATAAATAAATAAATAATGAAAGTATGGAGAAGTAGTGTATGTTGTAAGCGGCCCAAAACCGCTTAGGATATTGTAAATAAAAACAAACATGCAAACAAGCACCATGCGAATGAATGAACAACGTCTGCAGTGTCATTAAAACCTAGAGAGGTCCCTATTTGGACCATTGTGAGTTAAGGCGGTTGGGGGGGGGGGGGAGATTGAACAATAAGAATATAATAATATATTTTAAGTGTGATTGAGCAAACTGTAGTTATTATATACGACAGACTTTTTTTTCAGTTTTCATCTACCAAATTCACCCATAAGACTTTGGCCGGCCGGAGGCTATAGTACAAGACACATGCCCAAGGTGCCATGCAGTGGAACTGAACCCGGAACCCTGTGGTTGGAAAGCAAGCTTCTTACCACACAGCCACACCTGCGCCTAAGAGTGGAAAAAAAACTTAGTAGCAAGAATTTTAATATGAACAATACGAAAATTGTAATGAAAAACCTAGGAACACAATACAGGAGTAGAAATAATGATACAGAGTGATGTTCAGATCAGTGAATAAACTTTTGACAGGTTAAAGATATTTTTGCAGTTGTTAAATGTGTTGATTGAAAGCCATTTGATGCTTGAGGTCTTATTTTTCCCGTTATTATATTTAATTTCAATGAGATTAATCTTGTTAATCTCAAAAGTATTACCATTACCCGGTAAGGCTGATTTCAAATGAACAAATAAATTGTTTGCAACATTAGAAAATAGAATAATTACTCTTCTGTCCTATCCAGCTGGAAATCAAGCAAAAAAAGTAAATCACGGTCCGTGTTACAAGACGTTTGCTTAAAATAACTTATTCATAGTAATTTACGCTTTTACATACACGTATTACTAAACCTCTAACAGATTTGAATCCTCAATTCGTAAAACACATGACTGCCAGAGCGTATATAATGGTTCAGAGTAAATTTTACATTCACAGATAATTCGTATTAAAACAAAACATTGCATCAATATAAGAGTTTTTTATCTTAATTATTTATAGTTCACTTAACATGCTTGATTTTAGTTACATCTTGAAATATTATATTGGGTTGGCAACTAAGTTCCCACCGGTTTTTTTAATTTAAACTTTTTAAAAGGTTTAATAAAAAGTAACAACTAATTAATCAATAATGTATTCACCTTTGTTGTTTACAACTTCTTCCCAACGTTCAACAAGATTTTCAATACCTCGTTGGTAGAAATCACCCGATTTCGACTCGAAAAATTGATACAACCAAGCTCTCAATTCTGCATCAGTATTGAACGAAACTCCACGCATAGAATTTGAAAGAGATTGAAAGAGGTGGAAATCAGGAGAGTTGGTGCCAAATCAGGAGAGTACGGCGGGTGTGGCAGCACTTTCCAGTCATGCATTTGAATGACTTCCATGGTCATATTGGCGATATGAGCGCGGGCGTTGTCGTGCAGCAGAAGAACTCCATGCTGCCGATTAGGTCTTTTCTCTTGAATAGCCGTGTTGAGTCGTTCCATCTGTTGAACATAGAGTTCCGCATTGACCGTTTAGTTTCATTCAAGCAATTCGTGAAGGATAATCCCTTCCCAAATCCCACCATACGCACAACATCGTTTTACACGGATGAAGATCTTGGTTCACGCGCGGTGTCGCTTGTTTACCGGGACTAAGCCATTCCTTATGCTACTTCATATTGATGTACAGGCATCATTTTTCGTCGCCAGTAACGATTCGGTAAAGAAATCGTTGCTTGTGTCCATGAGTTGAGCGGTAACGAGCAAGCAAGCCAGCAGAGATTGTGGCTCGTTGATTTTTGTTGTTGTCACTTAAAGCATGCGGAACCAATGCTCCATACTTCTGAACCTTTCCCATCGAGTGAAGATGCCTCTTTATAGCAGTGTGGGAGCATTCCATTTTCTCTGCCAGTTCCCTTGTCGTTTGACGAGAATTTTCGTGCAAAAGTTGGTTTAATCGCTCTTCATCGAACTCAACTGGACGGCCAGAATGAGGTGCGTTTTTGAGGTCAATTGAGGTCAGAATGAGGTGCGTTTTTGGTATGCCAATTGAATTTGGCATACCAATCACGAGCAGTTCTTTTAGCTACGGCACTCTCTCCATACGCAGCACAAATGTTGCGAGCAGGTTTTGCAGACTTAGAACCTTGATTAAAAGCGAAAAGAAGGAGGTGTCGAAAATGCTCGGTTGGAACTTAGTTGCCAACCTAATATATCAAATCAAATGCTTCTTAGGGAGAAATAAACAACATAGAACAGAACCGAGAGAGCTACCTGATATAAATTTTAAATTTTGTTAGAGTGAAAAACATTGTATACTATTTACGTATATCGGGATATAAAATGAAAAAGTAAACTGCTGAATGTTACATTACATGAATTTTCCATTATTCCAGCCAACGTCTGAGTGAAAAGATATGGTATCGATAAAATAAAAGCCAGTATTAGTCTGACTGAACTTCAGTCAATCACTATCTCTTTCCTACAGTCAATTAACAGTGTATACCTGAATAAGAAATCAATATTTAAAAATAATTAAGCAATATTTTACGTTAATATAAATGCTAAATTAACTGATATTTGTTTCTCTCTTTATAATTTCAGAATCATGAATCGTTGCATTAAACTTGGAATTGCGTTCATGTTGCTCTACATCACTTTAGCAAATTTCACAACGGCAACAAATTTCGAAAATTCAGGACTGAGCACCACACTATCTAAATATAAAAAAATGACGAAAGTTTTACAAAAGCGAAATGGTGGTCTTCTTGATCATGTGCTGAGTGATCGACAGTTTCTTTCGCCACACCTCCAAAGCAAAAGGATCAATTTGGAGACAAGAGATAACGGCTTTGCGAATGCAGAAGACGATGGCAACAAAAGACGTGGTGCATGGTATTATGATTATGGCCTCGGAGGTGGACGCTTTGGAAAACGAGATTATGACGAATATGGCCTTGGGGGAGGAAGATTTGGTCGAGATGTTGATCATGTGGATATGTCAGACGCTTAAGCTACAACAAGATGTTTCAAAAGATAAACTAAATAAAATTTCCAGATTCAAGCTAACAAAATTGTAATTTTTTTGTCTTATATATTATGGAAACAAAATGAAATTGCAAAACTCAGTTTTATAAATGTTGGTATTCATTTAGGCAGTTGGGAAGAATATTAATTGCCTAATTAAGAAGGAAATCATAGCAGTAAAAGAACACACTTTATTGAAATATTAAAGTTTTAGTTTTGGAGTTTAATAAATTCAGAGAGAAGGATAATAAAACGAAATACGTCTTTTTCTCTTTACTCAGTTTCCTTCTCTCTTTATGGTTTCATTGAAATTATTACTGGTACCACTTCTACATTCCAGCACTTCTAGTGAGCAGGCGGTTTTTTTTCTGTTACAAGAATTCAAATAGGAAGGCAATTGATCAAATAAAAGTATTTAAGGAATTATCGCAGTAATGATCTTCATGAATATTTTTGTCATAATTTAAAACATACATTTCATTTGTGAAACAATACTAAATTGTGCAAAACATTAAATTATTTTGAAAACAAAATGAATAATAAATTATGAAATATTCTAAAAGCTCTGTTTTAACTCTTCTAAGTTGTGTACAATAAAGTGATCTACAGATTTGAAATTAAACTTATATTCCTCCATCCTTCCATCCATATTCACCATCCATGTATTTTTGCTTGGGTCACGGGGTAGAGTCCAATGACACATTTTTCAGAGAGTCCTTCTATCTGAACCAGCCATCAGCAAATGAGCTGACTGAATCCCCAAGTGAAACTGACTTATGTTTTGGATATTTTTCAACTGTCTTGCCTATGGTCTACCTCCATGTCATGAACAGTTGATAGTGTCTGAAATAATATGCAACCGCGAATGCAAACGACAGAAATGGGTTTCACCGATTACTGGGATACTGTTGTTCGATGGGGCGTACAGGTCGGCGATCAGTGAGTCGCTCCAGGTCGAACCGCTACTTCTCCGCATTGAGTGGTCACAGCTTAGGTACTTCTGGAATGTAATTAGAATTTCTGCGGGAAGAATCGCAAAACAAATTTTTTTGAGCAATGTTAACCATCAAAGTGCGTAAGTGTTTAAAAAATTGAATTGTAATGTAGCACGTGTTCCAATAACGAATTCTTTATTGTTTATATTCAATATAGAAAGCAAATCTAGAGCACATTCTAAATGCTTTATTGAAGATTTTGCCTGGAATGTACATCTTCTACATTGCAATCACTGCAACTCGATAACTGGTTTTTCATGGTTAAAAACTATTTCAGCTACCAACAGTTATTAACCCTCTACAAAACTGAGGTGAGCTCTATAATATAGTTCTGATCCCACAATTGGGGCGGCGCTTCTGCAACACACATTGATACTTTAGACTGCATCCAAAGATAAGCGACCCGACTGATTGGCAACACACGAATGTTCAGACTGCAAACTTTCAACCTTTTCTATCACTACTTCTGTGGTCTCACCACCACCGACCTGTCTGGTCTTCGCTTAGATTTTCCGCCTCCAATCACATACTTCTCCTCTTGTCTTCTATACTGTGTCTACCCTCACCTTCAGTTTCCACAGTTACCACTATACTCATTCCTTTTTCTATAAAACATCAACCCTCTAGAATTCCGTCTAAGCATATATTTTTTCCTTAAACCATTAAATAAAAGATACTCAGGAAAAACGTTAATTGCGTGGGTCTCTCCAGTGTCAAAAGGGTCTGTAAAAGCCATGAACACAACGCCTTCCCCAAAGCAGTCCATTAAATAAACATATGAATAACTGTTATGTGTTATGCATGTCGCTATAGTATTAGTGAGGGTTAATGAGAAATGAGATTCAGAACCAGGCTGCACGTTAGGGTTATCAAGGAATTATCATCAGAATATGCTTAAATGTTGCAGTTGTTGAGCTTTCTTTTATCCCCGCATCAACTGTCCAATGATTACACAGAAGTTCCTTCAATGTTTTTGTGCTGTTTGAAGTGTCACCCGTCAACTAGCAGATTTGTGATCAAAGGTATCCCAGCCATTACTAACTGCTCTTTCATTCAAGGTTAGTGCACCTAAGTCTACATTATCCAGTGTGTTCTTCTTCCTAAAGGTGCTATTTTAAGCATACCTAGTTAATATTTCTTGCAGGTGATGGAGCGACCGGATACAGATTCCCTCGCTGGCTTGAAATTACTAATTCCGCCTGCACTTTAGAGAATGTTTGTAACTATCCAAACGTTTTGTATATCGAGTAGTACATTGTCTAATGTATTTAAGGCAGAAAGGTGTGGTTTGAAGGAGATTTGAGGCGCTGCGTCTTGCGAGTCAACGTGTGTTGATATATTTTTATTGACACTGCTTGACAAAAAGAGACCATTTTGATACTGATCTGACCCGAGCCCGTCCCTACGTCTACAATACAAACTTCCTGTTTCTAAAGTGATCTAAATTAAATTCTACAGTCAAAATTTCATAATTTATGTTCCAAACACCAGCTAAATAACAGCGAAGTTATTTTAATAAATTCTTCATTATTTAAAGAAGCACTAATTGGAACAAAGGTAATGGATGTCATCAGAAATATGAAAACAGAAGGGTAAACGAAAAGATGCAGTGGAATTGTGTCAGTGACCAGGTCGCAATTGGTGCGACGAAAATTTTAACACCAAATAATAAATGCTTAAGAGAAGTTAAATCCTTCGTGTATTTTGAAAGGCTAACGTGTGCATTTCACCCTGTAATTGTTTTAGTTTCGGTCTCAGATTAAATCACTTGCCAGACAAGCATATCTCTTAAGAATGACCTTTAGTTGTAGGAGGAGTTGGTGATCTCAAGCCAGCAAGGGTGTCTTTACATGGTCGCTCTATCACTGGCTTAAAATATCAGCTAAATATGCTTCGAATCACACTGACCTGAAATTATACATCTCCAATAACAAAAAATTAAGGAGCTTCTCTTTAGTCTTTCGAACTATAAGAAATATCAAATGATACTCCACCTAATCAGACCAAATCATCTTAAAAGTAAAGACACATTGGGTATACTATACCTGAATAAAAGACGGTCATGGCTACATCTGATAATCATAGCCATGGAACATTTTTGCTAATTGATCTGCTGAATGACAGGTGTCCTGTGACTAAACAAGTCCTGTTATACCATGACTTTTGCCGAAGCTTATATGTGACCATTCAAGCTCTTAGAAGTACCAGTCATTATCTCAAGTCACATATAACAGTATTGTTGTTGAATCCTGTTGTACTAGACACATTAATATCTGAATAAAAGACAAAATGGCTATGGCTAGAATTCTTTTGATCACACGCCTGTCTATTCGATTACTGCTAATCTACGGTTGAACAATAACCTCAGCAAAATGGGAAGCCCCCCTCCTCCGAAAGTAATTAAGGTAGCATCACTAGACTGACTTACGAAATTCTTCACTTCTAATAGGTTTTGTTTACTCGCCCCACTTCAAGCAGCCGTTCAAGTTTTCCACGGAAATAGCGCATTTGGTTGTTGTTAATGCCATTGCTGTAGGTGTTTATTCCTCGATCAGTCTTGACTGAACAAATTTATTCGTCACCATCCCGTTCTTTCTCGAGTATTGGTTTTACAAGACTACATTATTCGTTGTTATGTGTAAAGTTGCCGTGGCTATCATTTATATCAGAAACTAAAAGTATCATCTATAATGTTTATTGTTGACAGAAACCGACATGCACTATCATTGTGCTTCGTTTTAAAAATACTATCTCATCCCACATGTCAGTGTTGCTGGTACTGTTGCTGGTCTATAGTTCTAGATCAAATCTTTTCGAGGAGATCTATGATCAATGATCTTCCAATCATCCGTTTTTATAGAGTATCTGCGACTACACTGTCCAATATAATCTCTGCCCTCAAGAAGATATGGTGTAATTTACGAGTTATTTAGTTGCCATTCTCGTCAGGTTTAGTGACTACAGAAGAGGCTTTCTTGTTGAATCGATAACGAAGGCTTGAACTATCTTGCGCATAAACGACGAAAAAAGCAACGCTTTGTTTATAAACGACGAAATCGGCAATCATTTTACTTATAGGTTACAGCTTCAAATAGATTGTGCTTAAATGACGACTGTATCAACAAGCTTGCGTGTAAATAACATCAACAAAACTATCTTGCACAGGGACAACAACACCCATTGTTCATACAAAATCCAAGTTTCAACTATATTACGTATAATCAACAACAGTTTCAACTACCTTAGCTATAAACAACGACCGAGGCAAAAATCATAGCGATCTTCTTTTACATAAACGACCACTGCACCAACGATTTTCCGTAAGAATGATGACAGCGTCAACCCAGCTGCGCATCAAGAAAGTCATCGCAGGCACTATCTAGTAAAACACTCATCGTCGTTGCATACACTATAAGTGTATACATGCCTTACAATGAAGTTGATAGATATGGCCTGTATATTACAGGTAATTGTTCATATTTGATTCTCAAACTGCAGAAGGATAAAGTACGATGCTTACTAAACGATCTCCATTTCGGTATTTAGATACATATTATCACTGAGGAAAGTCCTTGAGAAATACCGCTTCCAGTCATCTTATCCTTTATCTCAAAAGACGTAAAAACATTCGCTAGATATCGTTCATCACAAACGAGGAATTTCTTGTGATTAGACAATCCAAAGGTACAGATACAATGCTTGTTGGCGAAACGCTTGGCTGAGAAGTTAGAAAAACGTTAGTGCGTTTTAATGTTAATCTAAAGATCAGTATATTTATTTATTTTGCATATACGTACAAATGCACTCATGCACACATACAAATATATTTACAAATGTGCCTCTACACTGATACTTAACACATTCGTGTACATTCGAACGTGTGAAGGTTTTTCGCGGAGATAGTCATGAAAGAGAAAAAATTATCCTCATAGACAATATGTGTGAGAACACATTGGGCTATGAATAATATCATGGAATATACAATGTTGTCTGTGAGGAGAAAGTTCTCCCACGTCCGGCTGCATACGAATGGGATAAATATGTATATATTGTATATATTTTATTCAATGCTGCTTGCAGGATGTATATATGTGTATATATATACATAATATATATATATATATAGGCGTACGAGTGGCTGTGTGGTAAGTAGCTTGCTTACCAACCACATGGTCCCGGGTTCAGTACCACTGCGTGTCATCTTGGGCAAGTGTCTTCTACTATAGCCTCGGGCCGACCAAAGCCTTGTGAGTGAATTTGGTAGACGGAAACTGAAAGAAGCCTGTTGTGTATATGTATGTATATATATATATATATATGTATGTGTGTATGTGTTTGTATGTCTGTGTTTGTCCCCTCAACATCGCTTGACAACCGATGCTGGTGTGTTTATGTCCCCGTAACTTAGCGGTTCGGCAAAAGAGACCGATAGTATAAGTACTAGGCTTCCAAAGAATAAGTCCTGGGGTCGATTTGCTCGACTAAAGGTGGTGCTCCAGCATGGCCACAATCAAAAGACTGAAACAAGTAAAAGAGTAAAAGAGTAAAAGAGTATATATATATATATATATATATATATATATGTATGTATTATGTATGTATATGTATATGATAGGATTGCTTCAATATTCAAGGGGTAGTCTGAAGTATCTAAGCAACCAGGGGATAGTTAAATCCGAAAGCACTCCTGGAGATTCTCCACTTTATATATATTTATATATATATATATATATATATATATATATATATATATATATATATTGATACATGCCACAAAACTTACCCAAAATTTGATAGCATTATCTAAGCGTTATCTAAGTCTAATAAGACTATCTATAATACATTGAAAGTCAGTTTGAATCTTGCTTGCTTGCAATGTTACCAAGCCAAACTGGCGCATAATAGGAAAATACTATGAATTAAGTTAACCCTGAAATGTTAATACGAATGAAATGAAACATGCTTCGCGTAAATTGGAGCAGTAGTTATTAAGATATTCGGGGTTTGGGGGTATAAATATCCAAAATGGTGCATAATGGGAAAATATTCCGAATACAACTTTATCCTGAAAGGGAAGAAACTCTAACCTTTCGATTAAACAGTGATTTGACAACGAAGACCTACGATTTGTTTCTTTACAGTAAATATTTCTATTTTCGCTTTTGTTAAACAGAATAATTTAATCATTTAGAAATATTTTCAAGTGAATGTGATTTCAAAAATGTAAGTATTTACATTTTAGCTTTCTTTAAACAGAAAATATTTTAAAGTTTTTTTCTTTTTAGAAATACCATTACAAAAGTTTTTTTTTTTTTTTTTTTTTGGCATATCTAAAAATATTGTAAAGTGAAAATGACTTTAAAAATACGGTAAATATTTCGTAAAAGACCCATTCGTAACCTTGGTGTGAAATAGTTTTTTTCGAGTACATTCAACGTATCTCACCTCCAAAGATTTGGCTGCTATTTCGAGCACGCCCTGCTATTTGCGATAAAGGACCCGAAATCCCTGTTACAACTATTTGCGATAAAGGACCCGAAATACCTGTTACGTGGTAGCAGGGCACGCAAGAAATAGCAGCCAAATATTTCCTTTTCTGGGAAAAAGAGTTGTTTACGCGTGATTTCGATGTTACATTCGTTGAAAGCATGCGAAATGATCTGGAAAAGCAAAACAAACACGAAACAAAACTCCGTTGCTGGGAAACCTAGAGTTTCCCGGTAACCAAACAGGTCATGGATAGTCTAGTCTATGTTTAAAAACATCCAATTTCAATATAAGTAACCTCCAGAAACCCTGGATCCTCATCAGCTACCAAACGGATATCACTGTTTCGACACCTGATCAGTACATTCAATCCGACTGTATCAACAGCATTAAAAAACGTTAAGCGCTACTTTGGAATCACTAGTAATCAGCAGAAGCGAGACATCATCATAGTACGTTAATTACTCCAGAATCTGCTTGTCATTACAAGTCACAATATCAAAGTAAACAGCATTAACTTAAAGTTACAAAACTCACATTTACATGCATATAAATAGGGGTGCATGTAGTTAAGTTTAAACCAAACTGATTCTATTGATCTCATATATCGTAAGACAGTAAGTAACGTGGAATGTGCCCCTTATGAGCTTGTTATACCTTGGTATATGTTTGATCATGTTTTCATGGCTGATGAAGTGCAAGACCACGACAATTTGTTATAATATCAACGTTCGAGAAATTAACAGCGAATTACAGAAACAAAACTAGTAGTTGTGATTTTAGTCCCTCTTCTTCTTCTTCTTCTTCTTCTTCTTCTTCTTCTTCTTCTTCTTCTTCTTCTTCTTCTTCTTCTTCTTCTTCTTCTTCTTCTTCTTCTTCTTCTTCTTCCCATAGTAACAGTTAGTGTACAACTTGAACTTTTCTTTGCCAACAGTGTCCCACAAACTTAACTCCACATTGTTTGATGGTTTATGTCAATAATGGTATATTTATATATTATAAATTCTCCGGTAAATGTTGCTCCCAAGAAACGTTTTACACCCTCTTAAACATCTTGGTATATGATTCATTTTGTAAGTGTCCAACGTACAGTTCCGTGTATCAATATGCTTTCTACAGCAACTCTAAAAAACTGTATTTTGAAGTCATTAGATAGATTTTTCTTCCCCGTTGTGGACATCATGTTCATTGCTGACCGTGCCAAATCAAATTTTACTTCAGGCCACCATGAACAGGAAAGGTTTATGAGTGTCACTTTGAAGAACTCCTGCCATGATAACAAAGAAATCTGTATCACCATCAGGTGATAAAACCTGAACAACAGGTTTTTTTTGCATTTAAAGTGGTGCCTGATATGCTACATACCCTAAAAGTTTGTATCAATTTGAATTGGTCTGCAAATAACATAACAGTTTTGCGGTTCTGATCTTTGGTACCTTCAGTAAGTCTTTGTGTCTCTCACATTCTTCCCATAAGATATTAGTCAACCCAAGGCTATAGTAGAAGCCATTTGTCTAGTATACCGCATTATAGGATCGAACTCGAAATAAAGTAGTTGGGAAGCGAGCTTCTGAACTACACTGCTATGCCTCCACCCATAATTTTATCTTTGTTATCGAAACCATAGCATAATATTGTTTCAGTTGTCAAGACC
The DNA here is from genome assembly GCF_046866305.1 of Octopus bimaculoides. Taxonomy (NCBI): domain Eukaryota; kingdom Metazoa; phylum Mollusca; class Cephalopoda; order Octopoda; family Octopodidae; genus Octopus; species Octopus bimaculoides. Next base: position 55,254,023 of record NC_142931.1, on the reverse strand, counting down.
AACAAACCAACCAAACCTTTAAATACGAGCAATTCCTATCATAAAAACAGCATTCCAACAGATATATTTCAAACAATCCTTCGAATTTAACCACTCATACATTTGAGTTGCTCGTAATTTGATAAGATATATATCTACTAGGCCTAAGACGACTGCGTGATGAGTTTAACGAGAAACGTACTGTTTATTACACGATGACCATAATTAGTATTGAAGTCGTAGTCCACTAGCTATGCAAACAGTGACTATAGGGAATAATTGTCTGAATAAGATTTCAGCTTCCCAGTTGCTTCCACGAAGCTCTTAAAAAGACTAGAACTCAAAACAGCAAGATAACACAGCAGTTGTTAATTATACTGGCTTGACCAAAAAGTTCGTTCGATTTTTGTTAGAACTAAATTTCAAACTCTCATACAAGTAGTCAAGTTTATCCTTTGCACATGTGCACTCATTAGAGAATTGACATATTATATTTTTGTGTACTTACGATCGCTCTACAAAGAGAGAACCAAGGCGAGTATTATCGACACCTCAAGCTCTTTTATTTTTAAAAAGACAAGAAAGCCGTGTAAACCTGCAAAAAGATATGTATTGTGATATAGAGGATGCTGTTACGGACCGTGTGTGAAAGAAATGATTTTCAAGAATTCGATCGAGAAATTTTTCGGTCCTCGCTCTGGCCAGCAAAATGAGATTAACAGTGACAAAATGAAGGACTTAGTTGACACCAACCCACGTTATATCACCGGGATGATCGCAGATATTCTCTATATATCCAAATCAATTGTTGAAAATTTTCTGCATCCATAATTTTCAATCTCTGGGGCCCATTTCAATTGAATGACGCTAACTTCACTGAAAGTTTTTTCATCTGCGATTCTTTGCAGAAAGGTGAAGAAAACGATCCTTTTTTAAGAGAATGGTGATAGGGGACGAAAGTAGATCGTCAATAATAATGTTCATGGAGAAAGCGCAGCGAACCACCCCAAGCAAGCTCGAAACCAGGAATTCACCCAAAGAAGGTTATGCTTTCAATTTGGTAGCATTGGAAGATTGTCGTCTTTTATGAACTTCTTCCCACACACAGGTCCATCGATTCGGATATGTACTGTGCCTAACTGGACAAATTAAATACAGCGATCCACCAGAAGCGTCCAGCACTTGCTGATCGTAAGAACATTGCTTTTCATCATGACAACGCCAAGCTAGACAGCACACTTTTTGCAAAGGCGGCAAAATTTACTGGTACATGACTGGTAAAGTTTGCATCACCCTTGTACTTTCAGATTTTCAGCTGTTTCGGTTTCTTCAAAATTCATTGAATGGACAAACCTTCAACTCTGAAGATCATGTAAAAATTCAGCTGGAAGAGTTTTTCGCCAGTAAAAACAGGAAATTTTTTAAGCAGGGAATAATGGATCTGCCCAAAAGATGGTAGAGGATACTGGAATAAAACGGTAATTATATCATTAATATAAACACAACTAACTTTGTGTTTAAAACTTGTATCATTTTCTCTTAAAAAAAAATGAACTAAGTTTTGGTCAACTCAATAAATTAGCCCCACAGTTTAAACATTTTTACAGCTACATAAACTAAACAAGAAGAGTTTAAGATGTTACTGTTTAACCTCAGGTCAGAACGCATCGAATGTACCGATTTACAAAACATTCTGTTTTCTTATATCAGGGTGTATCTTTATTTAATGTCAATAGAGAAGGTTGTGAGAATTCTTTAACAAGCAACTGTAAAGAGAGGTAATTGATTAGGCCCAGTTGTGAGTATGTTAGGAAATGATGATACCAACATTGCAACTTCATTCAAATACAATTATTTCGAGGTATCCCAGGTTTCAGTTTTGTCCACAAAACTCTTCATCCTATACATTAACAACATGTTTGCAGTCTCCTCCAGCGAGAGCTGGCAGGTTATCACATGCCCATCTCCATACCTGCCCTCCCAACTCGATATTGTTTCTTTTTCCCGTCATCTATATTGTACTCCATCACATCTACAAGGCATCGCATGAAACCTGTACACCAAGCCCTTCCGCACCACAACGACGACCCGCTGAAATTACGTTCTTGAATGTGTATTCTCTTGCAGCTGTCGATCTGCAGCTTGTCAAGGAGAGATGTTAACTGCATTAACCTCGCTAGTTTCGGTGTTCGTGTGATTGCAGCAGGCATGGCTCCTTCAGCTAAATGAACACACACACACACACATGCATACGTTATGTATAAGTAAATATTGTATGCAGATAAATATGAATGTACATATGTTTGAATGCATATGATCCGGGGATCCGAGTGTAACATGTTTGCAAGCTTCTAGCAGTAAGTGGCTGGTTTAAAGAACAAAACGTGGATAGTTTACAATAACAATTTATTGGCACCGAGAGCAATTGCATCACGAGCTTCAGTCAGCTAAGAAATAAATGTAGCATACATTTTACCTCTTCCACTCCCTCAATTTGTGTGTGTGTGAGTGTATGCATGTATGTGTGTGTACACATATAATATATACACATATTATATATTAAAATTACCTTTATCCCTACTTAAAAGTGGATGTTCTTTTGCAATAAATACTGCGGTAGTTACCATGAGAAGAACTTTCATATTGGCTTTCGGTGCAAAATGCATTTTTATATCGCTAGCGGAGAGAGAGGTGGCGTGGATTTATTTGATATTAATACAGCTTCTGTCGCTAATAAATGTTATAAAAATTATAGATACATTTTATGGTAAATATACAAATAGACAGATATGTATAAGTGTGTGTGTGTGTGTGTGTGTGTGTGTGTGTGTGTGTGTGTGTGTGTGTGTGTGTGTGTGTGTGTGTGTGTGTGTGTGTGTGTGTGTGTGTGTGTGTGTGTGTGTGTGTGTGTGGAGAGAGAGAAAGAGATTACGGGTACCGAAAAGAAATATATTTTCTAGCAAATAACCTGAAGTCATGCCACAAATAGTTTACAAGCCAATAAAATTTACTTTTGCAATTAACCAATCAACATAGAGTTAATGACCAAACGTTAATGTGGACACGCGCTGTGTGTGATTATATACCAATAACCATGGAAGACCAACTGTTCTCTATAATTTTCTCTATAATGATGTGAAAACAATAACTAAAGGAGCTCTGCATCAAAGTATCAGGGATTTATCCCAGGACATAATAAACCTTGATCCACTGTGTAATATCTCCTCAAGCAGATTGGGAAAGTGTATTGAAAAAGAAAGTGACTGCAGCATGATAATGCAAGGCCATATATTAGCAAAGATAACCCAAGAAATGATGAATTCATTAAGCTGGGAAGCTTTACTGCACACTTCCTAAGATCCCAGGTCCGTCACCGCAGAAGATGAAACTTCTCTCTGCTAGTTTATTTTTTTCAACAGCAAAGGAAGTTATTTTTTCAGAGAAATAAGCTCTGTTTCAGTTCTTGCAACCATTCGGCATCCTTCTTGTGCTCCTTGTCTTTGCTCCAGATGTCACTCTAAAACCTTTGGCTTTCAATGTTATCTGGTATCAACTTTTCATCTGTACAACCTCCATTTATTTCTTTATAGAATCTCTTCTGATCTACTCTGAATAACCTATTCTGGTGGTAACCCTTCATTCTTTGGTCGTATCTTACCATCTTTGCTTTCTTTGCAACGAGGCGCTGTTTCAGCTCCTACATTACTGCTTTAAGCCGCCAACAAAAATTCAACTATGTTATTCATGGATGACCTCAAACTTTATGGTAAAGATGAAGCCCAAGTCAGTTCCCTCGTTGATACGGTGTATACCTTCAGTGCTGATATCAGAATGGAGTTCGAACTGAGAAAGTGTGGTGTGTTGGACGGACTAACGATACCGTCGGGGAAGGTTATGAAGCAGATAGAAGAGATGGGCTATAAGTACTTGGGGATTTTGAAAATGGATAAATTAATGGAGAAAGAAATTACAACGCAGACTGAGACTGATCCTTAAGTCGAAATTAAACGGACGGAATAACATTGAAGCTATCAACACCTGGGCGGTTTCACTCCTTAGATATGGAGCAAGGGTAATCGCTTGGACAGTAGACGAACTAAACAGCTTAGACAGAAAGACAAGAAAGTTGCTAACTAGATATGGGTCACTCCACCCAAAAAGTGACACAGACAGACTGTATGTACCAAGTAAAAGAGAAGGAAGAGGACTTGTTGGATGCGAACATAGCATTAGAGCAGAAGAAAACAACATAGCAAGGTATGTAAAAAATGCCACCGAACCGCTAATATTAGAAGTAGGAAGGCCAGGCTTGTGTAAGATGAAAGATTGCAAAGATGAAGCACTATACAAGAAATTGAAAATGAATGGGCAATGAAAAGAATGTATGGTCAATTTCATAGGGATGTAGAAGATAAGACAGACAGAGAAAAAAAGATGGCTGTGGATGACTAAAAGTGATTTAAAACCAGAAGCTGAGGCTCTAATCTGTGCTGCCCAACAGCAAGCACTAAGAATAAACTACATAAAATACAGAATAGACAACACATCAGAAAGTGATAAGTGCAGAATCTGTGGACAAAACGGTGAAACTGTATGGCATATTACCAGCCAATGTACGCCACTAGCCCTGAAGGAATATAAGAGACGCTACGACAATATAGCTAGGCTTGCCCATTGGACACTTTGCAACAAGTTTAGACTTGACAGAACAAAACATTGGTACGACCACAAACCTGAAGGCATTGTCGAAAATAAAAATGCAAAGATCCTATAGGCTTTTATGATTAAATGCAACCATGAGATTGAGAACAGGAAGCCGGACATAGTCTTAATTGAGAAAGAAAACAGACTATGCTGGATCATAGGCATAGCATGCCCAGTTGACAACATGGTATGCGATATGGAAGAAAGAAAAGTCGAGAGATATGACAGGTTAGCTTGGGAAGTTAATCAGTTGGGGTCGATGAAAAAGGTAGCAGTAGTACTAATAATTGTCAGAGTCCTGGGAACAGTGATCAAAAATTTCGAGAAGTACGTGGAACAAATAGGGGTTGCAATAAGGGTGGAGCACTTGCAGGAAACAGCACTGCTTGGAACCGCTGGAATACTTCGGAAGGTGCTCGAAAAATAAGATGTGTCACCTTAGTTCACTGGTAGTGAACAACTGACACTGTAATACATCTCCAGCGTTAGAAGCTGTGCAAAGGCAACAACAACAACAACAACAATAATAATAATAATAATAATAATAATAAAATAATAATAATAACAACAACAACAACAACAACATTGAAAAATACCCTAGGAATGAGAAATCAGGTTCGAAATTTCCCCTGATGAAGGCCGGAAACGTTGTGTTAACAACAAACAAGATGAGGACAAATAATCCGTCAAATGTAAATAATGTACATAATTCCTCATCTCTTAAATATAGAACTGTAAAAGCCCCTTTATTCTGTCTTCCCACATAGCCTGAGCATAAACTAACAGCGAATGCTGCATAAAGCTAAATTGGTATGGAGCTTTCTGAAAGATGCGTGTAGCTTTCTCTAGTGGAAGCAAAACTCTTATTTAAAGGTCAATTCTTTGGGACGAATGTGATTGTATTAAAAAAAAGCTAGAATGACAATGCTAAAACATATCTAAAACAATCTATCGAAATATCATAATGGATGGGTAAATAAGTATCCTTAAAGTGAAACAACGCATTGGTAGGTAAACAAAGGTATCAACAAAGAGAAGAATGGGAAAGGATCATCACCTTTCATGTAACTCAGAATAGGTAAAGGTAAGCTTGCCAAAGTTTAAAGCAGTTTAAAAATGGAGATTAAGATTGTTTGGTATTGGATATTCATCGCGTACAGTGTTCCTAGTCAATTTAATCACTGTAGCAGCTGGACAGTCGAAATAAATAAATAGACAAAATCTTTTCATTTTTATCAAAAGATTAAAAAGTATGGAAGACCCTACATGCAAAAAAGCTATGTCCATTTAGGTCCATTTAAGTCCATTTACGCAAGAGCTCTGGGCAAAATGTTTAGTGCATGACCGTCATGGGAAATAAGTAATGTATGTGTAAAGTTTGGTGAAAATCGGTTGAGAATTGTGGAAATGTATGTGTTCAGTGTTCCTAGTCAATTAAATCACTGTCGCTGGTGGACAGTGGAAATAAATAAATAGACAAAATCATTTCACTTTAATAAAAAGATTAAAAAAGTATGGAAGACCCTACAGATTCTTAAACAGCTGATTAATACAAATGAATAGGAATCATCTATTGTTGGTTTCCCAACGCTCTAGAGGCTCCAATATCGATTTTAAAAAAATCTAAGTAGCCTATGCCTATGTTAGGGTCTGGGATATGAAGCAGCTGTGTATAAAATTTTAAAGAAATAGAATGAAAGATGTAAAGGTTTTTGAGGCACATTAAATTTTTGTACACCTGCCCACACACAGAAAACATCAATTTCATATATGTAAGATATATACATAAGATGTGTGTGTGTGTGTGTGTGTGTGTGTGTGTGTGTGTGTGAGAGAGAGAGAGTGAGAGAGAGAGAGAGGGAGAAGGAGGAAAATAGCGAAATTGACGTACAGACGTTATTTATTCAAAGATATCCGAATTCGTGTTGAGAAATTCCTGCCTACAGCTGTTTCCACACCCAATCAGTTCAATTACAGAAATAAAATACTTTAATTCAAATTCCCATATCTGAAACCAGTCAATTGGGTATTTCTTCATGAAGAATTCCCAAAAGGAGGTTACATTTTGACATGTAGATTAACCTACGACAAACTCAGATGTGTGTGTTTTCTTGAATGCAAGAGTTTCATAACGTATGTATGTATGCGTTCATTTATATAGAGAGAGAAAGGGGGAAAGAGAGGGAGAGAAGGGAAGAGAGTTTTTTAACCTGTGTGTTATTACACAGCATGAATTTAAATGTATAAATAAATATATTTCACTACAAGTAAACAATACTGCTTCTAAATCAGAATGCCACAATAGTAAAAATAGGTCACCGCAGCTTCAAATCTATAATTTATGAAGAATGGTTTAATTAGCAGAAGAAATTTAATAGAAGATTTTAAAAGGTACAGAATTTAGTTTCATCTTCTTAACTTCAATATCAAACCTTTTCGCAGTTAAATTTAACTCTCATCTCTCTGTACCCCTCAGTAAAACATTCCCTCCTTCTTAGCACTAGTATAGTACCTGTAAGCACTTCTGCGACTAAAGCAGCAGCTATAGTGGTATGGAAGGAAAGGGAAGAGGTACCCAACGTGAGGAAAGTTAAAACTATGTACAGCTGTTTTCATGAACCCTCTGACAGACAATGACATTGAGCAACTGACTATGCAGTCCGAAACAGCGCATCGACAAATTGTGGTGTTCGCAAATAGAAATCATTGTCCGAGTGTTTGTACTTCAGTGAACTGCATTAAAGGAACCCAGGGCAATATGGTAGTCCTAACCTAAGTGTTGTGCTTAGTTTACCACCTAAAACATGTTTAAAGCGACATAGCATTCTATTGTAGTATCAGTTCAATAAAATTGGCTCAAGACCTCGACTGACCTGTTGGGTAGTAAGCGTATCATACTATAAAGTATATCCGTGAATGGATTTGAGTTTAGATTTGCAAGGCAGGCGAACAATTTTCAGTAATTCAGTACTCTAACTGTTAATGAATGCTGAGATAGATTGCCCGTGACACACTTACCCAGATATTCTTTATTTTATGTAATGTAATACATTTGAGTATATAAGTTTTTATTAAGCCATTGTGGCTAAGGTTGTATTGGAACGCTGGTCTGAGATCCAGTATTCTTGATTGATGCTTTTTTATTTTTCTTATCTTGCTAATTCTCTTGAAAAAGTGCTGTGCTTTACATTTTCATTCTTATCATTTTCTCGCTTATTTTTTCAGCTTTATTTTAATGTAGGAAATCAATAATTAACATTTACAACAATAATCGGGCAAAATACTTTAGAATTATGATAACGGTAATGCCAATAGCAACTTATTTTCCTTTTTCACTCTATTCATTTAGATCTATCTTAAAGAATTTGGAAGCGTTCATTTGATCGTATCAGTTAATGGCTCTTATCTATAAAAACAATTAAGGATTCTTAAAATAGATTCGTAGAAAAGAACTTTAAAAAATGCTCACAAAATAAAAGTGATAACAGTCTTTTTTAAAAAAATAATTTGCTTGTCCTATTAAAACTTGAAGATAAATTTAATAAGATGCATGTTCCAAGAGACAAAGAAACAAAAGAATATATAACTGAACGGATCTACTAGGAATATCCTGCTTAATAAACACAGTGCAGCACAGGTAGGAGGTGATGAATCGTCAAGTCTTTCATCAAGCAATCTTATACCATAATTTCATTAGCAATGACTCCCATTAAATCACTGAGGGCATAAAATAGAAATTACTTTGGTAAACTTCGTTGGTTTCATGTTTGAGAAACTTTACGATATAATAGATTAGAAAATGCAGTTTACACTGAAAATTTAAAACATATGGGTATACCACAAATTATACCACAGATATGCCTGAGCAAAGGACATATGCATCGCCTACATATGAACTGGAAAAAAATTAACGAATCTCTAATTCTAAGAATTTATATGCATGTGACTTATTTTAACTTAGTGTTTTTTGGTATTAAGGTTCAAACCGTTACTTTTATCGCATTTAAGGGACTTCGTCAACAAGTGATTTTAAATTCAAATGTTGGCGAAATTTCGTCTGCAATCCAGAAAATCTCAACTCTAAAAAGACATTCAACCTGCAATAAATAGCGGTCAAATCGACCACAAATTACACTTTATTTTCTTAAAAAGAAAAAAGAAGAAATATTCGATAATGTATTCCTTGACCTGAAAAGGAGAAAATAGGGCTGGTCTTGATCGGAATTCTTTTCATGAAACGTCTGCTTGACTCAAGAAGAACTATTCAGCAAAGCCGATGATGATTTGATGACTGGAAGCATAGATGCTAATATGCCTGCCGGAAGGGATAACTGGAGGAACTTAATCCCTCATCTGTTTCACTCTACGAAAACTGATTAGCAGGGAATAAGCATCAGTCTAGAAAAAAACAGATGGTTCGCGAAGTATTTTTGTCAATACCAGTAGATCAAGCCTCAGGTCAAATGTAGATATTACAAGTGTCAGTAAAATGTCCTGTTGTTGTTTCACTGTATTTGCTTTCTTCGGTAAAAGCTTTTGTGCGTAGGTGTGAGTGTGATCAGTTAAAAGATGTCAGTATTTTTCTCACTAACGAAACTTAGCCACTCAATTTCAACATAATACAAACTGAAGGTGGTGAGCTGGCAGAACTGTTAGCACGCCGGAAAAAATACTTAACGGCCTTTCGTCCGTCTTTACGTTTTAAGTTGAAATTCCGCCGTGGTCGACTTTGTCTTTCATCTTATCGGTGTTGATAAAGTAAATAGCAGCTGTGTACTGGGTCGATGTAATTGACTTGTTCCCTCTTCCGAACTTGCTGTTTTTGTGTCAAACTTTGAAAGCAATATAATACTAGTTGTATTCTATAAAAAAATTAATATTGTACCAATTGGTGCAAAAGGTTAAAAATATCCCTTAGACAACTGTAAAAAAAAGAAGCGTTCATAACATCCCGCTATGAAGTTACTTTTATCAAATTAATATTTCAGTCAGCAAATATCTAAACAAATTGTAAGGAAAACGCATTAATTGAAAGACTCATAGTAAAATTTATGTATTCAAGCTTTGAAAGGGCAAAGAAATAAAGTATAAAGAAAGATCTCTCTCTCCCTCTCTCTCCCTCTCTCTCTCTCCCTCTCTTTCTCTCTCTCTCTCTCTCTCTCTCTCTCTCTCTCTCTCTCTCTCTCTCTCTCTGTATATATACATATATATATATATGTGTGTATATATATACATATGTATATAGGTATATATACATATATATATATATATGTGTATATATATATATATATATATATGAGTTCATGTATGTGAATGTAAATATATGTATGTATGTATGTATGTATGTATGTATGTATATATATACATATATATATAATTATATATGTATGTATATCTATATATATATATATATGTATGTATGTGCATATATAGAGAGAGATAGAGACATAGATATATATAGAGAGAGAGAGGAGCAAGAGAGAAGATAGACAGACAGACAGACAGACAGACAAATAAACTGATACATTCGTATAAGTATATATTATACATAAGTATATGTGTGATGTGTGTGTGTGCATGTGTGTGTGCGCGCGTGTGTGTGCATGTGTGTGTGTATGTGTGTCTATGTGTGTGCGTGTGTGTGTGTGTGTGTGTGTGTGTGTGTGTGTGTGTGTGTGTGTGTGTGTGTGTGTGTGTTCATCTACTGTTCTAACCGCTGTCCTTTTTAAAATGCTTCATGGCCCACTCATCTCGAGGCAATCATTCAGATATAAGGAAAGGTCATCAATTCTTTCCAAATCCATGAGCCTGATATGTCCTTGTCGGAATTCTATGCACGTCGAGAACTGATGACGATTGTAAAAGTGAAGTACATCGCTTTAACGAAATATAAACTATTATATGAATTATATCTAGCATTTAAAGAGATGTAAATACTTTATTTCAACGAAGCTTATACATCTGAAGACCACTTTTAAATAATATAAGTCTGGCGTAATTTATCTCATGCACATAAACCTGCTGCATGCATTAAAATAATGCATTTGGAGGTAAGCTTAAACGGTTGCAGCATTACAATATTGTATCTTTTTAAAGATTTTTTGCTGCTTTTTCCCTCTACATTCTCATTTCAAACCCAGGTAGAGACGACTTAGTCATTACATGACTTCGAGGAAAGACAAAACATTTAATAATGATAATATACTGACCTTGTTATGAGGAATTTACCGTGAGGATTGAAAAAGAGGCAGATTAATTGTTATGTGTAATAACAATGGACGGTTTTAATATCTTTAAGCTTGTCCAATTCCATGATTAAAAAAGAAAAGTTATATGGCTGCAAGCTATTTCGTTTTCGTTTTAATAAAAAGCTATAAAAAAATATGCTGAGACTACTTTGTTTATCTATCTTTCAAGGATCCACAAGTACCAGTTATATGCCGAGCTCGTTTCCCACCCCATGCCTCACACTAAAAGAAATATTGTCAGTTTTTCCTTGATTATAAATTCATTCACGTATGATAATATTAATTCAGTTTCTTATTCCCATAAATTTACTTCGATAGCAAAACTTTAAATGACAGTAAGATATTACACGACGAAGACAGATATTTCACAAATGATATTTCTATAAACAAGAACAATTAAATTTTCTACATTCTACTTTTGCTAATTATTCTGCTCAACGTACTGTTTAGTTTCAGGTCGCATTTACGTGTTACTACAAGTAAATCGTGTCCTGACATAAGACACCTGAAGTTATTGTCAATCTACGTGTCGTGTACTAATTTCTGTAGATTTATTGAAACTTTAAATTACTACTTTGGTTTATTTTACTCTTTTATATGCAACGTCTATGTTCATATATGTTATTGATATGTATGTATGTATGTATGTATGTATGTATGTACATATGTATGTATGTATGTATGTATGTATGTACGTGTGTGTGTATGTATGTATGTATGTATGTACAAAAGTTTATTCCTTTTTCATTCAACATTTCTCCGACCGCATCATGTGATATAAGAATGATTATGCAGTTTAATGAGTTTAATTCTGCTCAAAACTGTAGTAGAAAAATATATATGTATACATACATGTGTGTGTGTGTGTATGTGTAGTGTTATATTTTGGAACGGTTATTTTATTTTTTCAAATAAACTTACATACTATATATTCGTTCTTCACTTGTTTATTATTATTATTATTATTATTATTATTATTATTATTATTATTATTATTATTATTATTATTATCATTATTATCATTTTATGTCCATTGTCTGGAAATCTTTCGTCTCACATCCTGTGACTTCTTTAGCGACTCTCCATCCTACGTCTCCTCCTATTCTTTTAATCACTTTCTGAACTAAACAGAACAGAAGGAGCCATAAAATAAGAACAATAATAAACAAGTGAAGAACAAGCATATAGTACGTGTGTTTATTTAGCAATAAAAGTGATTATCTCTAAATATATTAACATTTGTTCTATATTTAAGAGATGAGGAATTATGTACATTATTTACATTTGACGGATATTTGTCCTCATCTTGCATGGCGTAGTGGTTAAGAGCGCAGGCTACTAACCCCAAAATTCCGAGTTCGATTCCAGTCAATGACCTGAATAATAATAATAATAATAATAATAATAACAACATCGAAAAATACCTTAGGAATGAGAACCCAGGGTTCAAAATTTCCCAAAGACACCTGATGAAGGCTGGAGGATATATCAGCTGAAACATTGTGTTAACAACAAAGAAGATGAGGACAAATATCCGTCAAATGTAAATAATGTAAATAATATAGCAATGTTTGTTTCAACAAAATATTTCACATCAGGAATCCTGCAAAACAAATACATAAACACAGACAGACAAACAGACAGGTATGTATTTATGAATGTATGTATGTATGTATGTATGTATGTATTTACACATCATAGGTATAAAGTGTGTCTGTATCTATACAGTACCTATACAGATAAACTGGAAGCCGCTCCGCCATGTTAAAATAAATACCAGATGAGCATTATCAAAATATGTTCGTTAGTTAACAGAGTTATGCTCAAGTTCCCCTGTGAACAGGGAGAACGTTAATAGAAGATTTTATAGTAGTCAGCTTGAAACTCGCGTTAACAACCAGGCTGGTTAAAATTGTCATTGAATTCCGAACTTGATTCTTAAAAGGAATTGCGTATAATTGCGATACACAAGAATGTATTCAACTTTGAATTCATTTAACTAACAGCAACAAAACAAGGGAAGATAACCAAGTAAGAAGCTTCCACATAGTCGTCCCAGTAGCTAAAAGTAACAACCAATCTCCATCAAATCCTGGAGGTTATATTGAACGATGTACTCTTAGATATACAAAATACTGAGATAAACATAGCCTTTAATATTTCTGCTTGATCAGAGCTGAGGTGGAGTTGAGCATCAGCAAGAAAAAATGGGAGAGTAGACGAGAGGTTTCTTATATTTTTTCTTCCTACAACAGGTACAAGGCCTAAAATTATGAGAGAGGGAGCTAGTCGATTATAGTGGCCCCAGTACTGCACTGTTATTTATTTTATCGACCTTAAACGAATGAAGGACAAAGTCAACATCAGTGGTATTTGAAATCAGAACGTAAAGCTGAAAAAAATACCGCTAATTTCATTTTTTCCCGGCTTTGTGACGATTCTGCCAGCTCTCTGCTTTGACGTTTACTTATATTGGTTTCAGATTTTTGAACAAGGCCAGTATTCGTTTTGGTGTGGCGAGGTGCTAAAACGATTACATCGATCCCAAAGTTCAAATGGTATTTATTGGTACCATGAAAGGATGAAAGACAAAATCTGCTTCGGCGAAACTGGAACTCATGACTTAAAGACAGACGAAAGTATTTCGCCCAGTATGCTAACGATTCTGCCAGCTTGTCGTCTGTGTTTACTTATATTGGATTCAAAATTTGATATAAGGCCAGCAATTTCGGGGTGTGGTGAAGTCGATTACATCGATCCCAGGGATCAACTTTTACATATTATATCGACTCCATAAGGATGAAAGGTAAAGTCGACCTCGGCGCAAATTGAGCTGAAACAGACCAAATGCCACTAAGCATTTTGTCTGGCGTGCTAACGATTCTGCCAGATTGCCGCCTTATACGTTTACTTATATTAAAGTCGGCTTTGCACTATTTCTACTCTCTTCTCCCTCTTGGTGTATTTTTACTTTCAACAGTAATGAAATGCAGTGCGAAAAATATTGGTTTCTAATTTTGGCACAAGGCCAACAATTTCGGGGGAGGATCTAAGTCGATTACATCGTCCCCAGTGTTCAACTGGTACTTATTTTATCGCCCCCAGAAAGCATGAAAGGCAAAGTCGACTTCGACAGCATCTACACTCAACGTAAAGACGGACTAAATGCTTCTAAGCATTTTTCCCAGCGTTGTAACGATTCTGCCAGCTTGCTGCTTTCGTGCGAAAAATATTAAAAAACACCACTGAAACTATATCTGATATTAAATAATGAGTTGTAAACAGTTTTTCGTGTTCTGCTTTATTTGGTTTTTGGAAAGGAAATATTCCTGACAATTATCTCTTCACTAGAGATATAACAATGTAGAAGTTTGCGTAATTGTTAATCTAGGCCCTTAATCCTGTGTTGTATATTTTCTAAGTTCTAGATTAACACCATTACATGTGTTTTCTATTGAACTTTATAAAATTCATCATCGCTAATAAACGTAACAAAGTGAAAGATTTTTGTATCTTTTTTAAAGATAAAACTTTAGTTAGAATTTTTTTGCACTTTTTGAGGTAAGCTAATAGCACATTTTATACAGTATACTGAACAAATTAATTTACCAAAATTCATAATCAATATCAAACCGTTAGGTTGTTTAAATGCAGATCGATCATTGATAACCTACAAACCAACCAGCACCAGTTGTCTTCGATCGATTATTTCATTGCACAATCAGTCATTTCAACCAGTAGATGTCGTTATGTACACATCGAAAGAACCGATCGAATCCAATAAGATTCATTGCTCATGATGTGTCTTTTGGAAATGTTGACGCAGTAGGATTAATTAGATATATAGATTATCGTTGACCGATAGAAACAATCCATCGATTTTGTGGAACGAATTATTTTTAGTCAGAAGTTACCGTAAGAGATTCAGTCTGCAAATAAAACTTGTGAAAATACAAAAACAAAAAGAATGCAATCCAAATTATATTCCTTGTTCATGGAGCTTGTGAATATGTTTCGTTAGGTTCCACTGTGTAACTGTAGTCTCAACATAACAATTTCAAACCAGGTATTCAGGTTAATAGCCTCACTAATGTTTACAAGTAAGTGTGCCTCCGTGTGTGTGTGTGTGTGTGTGTGTGTGTGTGTGTGTGTGTGTGTGTGTGTGTGTGTGTGTGTGTGTGTGTGTGTGTGTAGTTGTGTATGTGTGTGTGTGTGTAGTTGTGTATGTGTGTGTGTGTAGTTGTGTATGTGTGTGTGTGTTTTATTTGGAAAGTTAGATTTCATATTAATCTACTGGTCTCAGTTGCTCAGATGTGGTATATTTTATACACACATTTCCATACATGTGTGTGTATATGCATGTTTCAATAAATACACGTCTATGTTGAAGTTTTACCTTTTCATTTTAGATTTTATAATACTTTCTAATTAGCTCACTTGGAGTAACCTTTCTATTGATGGAGTAACGGTGGATTCCTCCCCTACGACCCACGTTTTCGGCATTCTACCTAGCCACAATAAAAACAGAATGCCAAACATACGACGTAATATAAATACATTAGATACACAGATGGTATTCTCGCTGTAATGGATACTCTTTAGAAAACTGAGAGACCAGAGAAAGTCTTAGAAAACAACTCTGTACAAAAATTTAACAAACAGAATAATACAAATGAGACTCTGTTTTTAAACATAAATACAAGCTCGAAAATAAAATTTTAAAAACAGATATATTACGTTGGTATACACCAAAGAATCAATCACTGAAACAGTGAGTGCCCACATAACTTGAGATGTCACTCCTCAAAATAGCATTTATATTGTCGTCCACAAACAGTTCATCAGAGAAAGAAATGTATAAAATTAAATATACATTAATTGACGACGTTTCTAATAGACTAGTTGACCAAGTTACAAAGGAATAGATACAAATACAACTAATATATCAGAGAATAGACTTAAAAGAAATACATAAACCACATACGAAATCTACTACATGAAACAAATGCACAAAACTATAGACCAGATGAACATATTGTTAAGACTGTCGTAAAAACTGCATCATACTCGATTATAAACTAATAATACACTATAAAAAACACCAAAATTTAAAAAATAATCTTTATCAGTTAAACTCCACAAGCATGTGATCCCGAAAACAAAGTGTGGATGACAAACATGATCTATAAATTTGAGAGTAAAACCGAAAGTCGCAACACTTTCGCGTAGGTTCATCGTGCACTTGCAACATGAAGGTGTTGCATAATATTACACCACACATCACGAAATGAAATTAATCAGGAAATAGTAGAGAAGAATACAATCTTTATAGTATTCCACCCAAAAGAAGCAGATAGATTATGGAAACCACACTCATATAGCAACAAATGCCAAACTTAAAACGAAAACAAAAAACTAGCACACGGTTAATGACGTAGAAAATAAAATTTAAGGGTTAAAATTTAAACGTGACAAACATATCAACATGCGACTGCTGATGCATGATTCTAACGGTCAAAAGAACCTTTGTCGGGAAAGCCTACACGAATTTCACCAATACATAAGTAACAACATAGGCGCTAAATATATAATCATTTCGAGAAAATGAGACTGTGAAGGTCTGGAAACATCAGATATGGATTTAGGAATCTACTGTTAGGAATTTTTAGAAATAAAAAAAAATAGTCAAAAGCTTTAATAGATTCTTATCAATTTTATTATAACTCGACTATAATCGACAATCTATTTTGTTTTCTTACTCAACCGCCTTTGGAGCGATGCGATATCTAATCAGTAACAACTTTTATTAATAAAAACAATTCAACCAGTGTGATCATACTAATCGTTATTGATTCCTAGCTTGGACCCAAGGGACAGATTTCACTGAAGATGTTACTGAGTCATCTTTAAATGATTAGTTATTTAAACAAAAATGTTCCTCCAAAGTTTAAAGTTAAATTCTATTTCTTCTCTGAGTAATTCAATCTGAAATGACAATACGATATTTACTTCACCGAAGTAATAGAAAAAATAAAATAAAGCATGTTTGTAAAAGTTTCTCTCTACTGTCGAACCCATGCGTGTGCATAACACACGTATTTAAGTTAGTTTTTTACTACACAGCTCACAAAATGTTTTACAATATTAATATTTGAACACCTGAACAATCATTGCTTGATATAACTGACATATCTTTAATTGATTTTTACATTTCTTTACGCAAATATTAACTATTTCGTTTTGTTTAATTATCCAATTACGTTTCATTTATAATTTGATTCACCGATGTCCGTTATTATTTCAATAAAACCCTTTCGATTTCCTCTGAGCAATTTGTTTTTTATTTGTCATTGTTTTTGTTTGTTTTGTTTTGTTTTTCTTAGAACTTGGTGTCTTTTATTTTACTTATAAAGTCACTAAATTCATCACTCAATTTATTTTCATTCTATAAATGGCCCACAGTTAATTTCAGCCGAATTGGATATTTCTACGAATGACGTCTTATAGACTTTGTCCACAAGATCATTCCTGAAAGGGATCTTAGATTTTATTGACATCTAAGATATTGTTATTTATATTTGTATATTATTTCATTAATCTACTAAACATTAATCTACTAAACATTAATCTACTAAACAGCGGGGTATTTGTTTTTCTTAATGCACCGGCTTCATAGAATTGTTACAGAGTTTCCCTTTGCAATTCCATGATTCCAAGTTCGATAACACTGAGCAGTACATTGAAAAATAGCTTTCTATCCGAATCTCAAGTTCACTAATGCCATGTTGGAGAAATATTTTTGACTGAAACTGTACATAAGCTCGTTGGATGTGTGTGTGTGTGTGTGTGTGTGTGTGTGTGTGTGTGTGTGTGTGTGTGTGTGTGTGTGTATGTGTGTGTGTGTGTGTGTGTGTGTGTGTGTGTGTGTGTGTGTGTGTGTGTGTGTGTGTGTGTGTGTGTGTTTAAAAGCTGTAGCTTTTCAGGTCTGAGCTTCTCGTCCTTAATTCTCCATATGCTAACAAATATTCTTTCAAATATATGAATATATTTAAGCTCATCAGAAGGATACAAGCTCATCAGAAGGATACCCCACACACCTTCCCTGAATGACTTTGAAACCCAGTCTCTAGGGGAAGTATAACATTCTGTTGATTCCTTCTGTAATTTTGAACAAAAAATCCCTATAGCTAACAACTTGCAGACAACTGCCTCATTGATTATTAAGGAATTTCCAGCTATCAATCAATGATCAAACCTGCTTGTTTTCCATATCCGAAAATATGGTTTCATTCATCATCATAAAAACTTCATCAAAACAGTTACTTCCTTTACATACCTGTTGGTTTGAGTACGCTGCTTAAAAAAAGTGAAAACATTTCATTTTCATGTGGTACTAAATAGATGTAAATATCTTTTTCTTCACAGAGTAATGAACATATAAAAAAATAAGGCAATGCTTGTCAACGGTCTTTTTCCGTTCAAATCTCGACCTTTAGACGACGACTAAAGATAGAAGGTGGGGGGAAGAAAACAAAAGACACAAATACAAATAGTGTAATAGGATCTGGTTGGTTTGGCTGCCAGCATTTCAATAATTAAAGTTTATCGAAAATTTTAAAATCTGGCACAATGATATTTTTTTCCAAGATGAATTGCTGTACTTATTTCAATTTGTCCAGAAAATTTTTTTTTTTTAAGTTATAGAGGGTTAAAGTTTGATCATTTTCACCCAGTGAGGAAATATGATTTCGAAGCTGTCATTTTGTGCGTGACTGCACATTTTTTCATCAACATCCTGAAAATAGCACGTGTTTTCAATATTTGTAAACGACACTTGTTTTGTAGTTTGAAGCATTCAATATCCATTTAATGCGATAGCAGAAACTTAACAGATTTATCAAAAAAACTTTATTTTGCTGTTATTTTCAGCACACCTCACAACCACCTCAATGACAAAAAGAGACGAGTAAACAAGTACTTTTAAGCATTCAATATGCATTTAATACAAATTCGATGGACAACACGTTACAACTTAAATAGACAAAAGAGTTCTCATGTTCCGCGTGTTACTATGTAAACAGACATGGATGTATCTGTGGTTTACGATTGGCTGAAATTACAGCCAATAAAAGTGTATCATTACAGTGAATATGAAATCAATTCAAACGGAATTGATGCTGGCAGCCAAACCGACTAGATCCGTGTGATACACACAGAAAAGACAAATATGCACATAAGCACACATGTGAAACACATAAACACGCATACGCACACGCACGCTAAATTCAAAAATAACTTCAGATTTTCTCAATCAGGTCTAGTTTTCTGGCTAGACCTGATAGAGTAAGTATTTTATTCATACAAGAGGTATATAATATGAATCAATAAAGAGAGCGTAACACAAAACAAAACAAATTACAAATACAAATTCAAAATTGAAACTGTACATTGCCAAAGGTTTTTGGCAGAAAATTCAAGGAATAAATTTACGCTTCTTTGTGCACTGCGAACACACACACATATACAGATGCAAACGCATGCGCAGATATGGATACACATCATAGAATGATAGAATGGACTAAGCTGAGCAGATGGAAATATATATATATATATATATATATATATATATATATATATATATATATATATATATCATAAATATACAGGGATTAGCAATTGAGTTGCTTCTCCAACATACTGAAAATTTAGAAATAGCAGTCAAAGAACTACTGATTCTAAACTACAAATTTTTCTCTAAAACGGATGGCGATATTTATGGCACACATAGAACAAAAAACCGGAGGGAAAAGCGTAAACAAACCAAGTCTTTAGTTAATTGGATACGAATCGTTTCATGGTTAAGTGAATGGAAATTTCACTATTCCAATCTTCAGCCCAAATATTCTGATAAATTTGAAAGTGTCTCTAAAAAAAAAAATTCACGGTAATCGTTGGCCATGCGACACCAAAAATCAACGATAAGAAAGGCACTTACGAATTTGGTGTCGCATGGCCAAAGATTACCGTGAATTTTTTTAGAGACACTTTCAAATTTATCAGAATATTTGGGCTGAAGATTGGAATAGTGAAATTTTCATTCACTTAACCATGAAACGATTCGTATCCAATTAACTAAAGACTTGGTTTGTTTACGCTTTTCCCTCCGGTTTTTTGTTCTATGTGTGCCATAAATATCGCCATCCGTTTTAGAGAAAATTTTTTAGTTTAGAATCAGTAGTTCTTTGACTGCTATTTCTAAATTTTCAGTATGTTGGAGAAGCAACTCAATTGCTAATCCCTGTATATTTATGATGATAAATGGTTTTACCGATAAAGGTTTTTTCATACTGAACTACTTGGCAAAATTGTTAATTATTAATTCTATTATTAATTGACGATTCCCTGCCCTTATTCTTGTATATTTTATATATATATATATATATATATATATTAATATTTCGGCTTATAAAGTGTTACCTTTCAGCAATCGTTTGATTTAAAACTTCAAACTCAGTGTTTCAGCATCTAATAAAATACTTTACATATTTCCTAGTTATTACGTATGTCATAGTATGAACTATGTCAGAGCATCATGTCCTGAAGAACTTGAAAGACTAGTTAGGAAATAGAAAAGTAAAGCAATGGAGACCATCCCGCAACAAGAACAAGAAGCTCCATATTCCATACTACCATCAATTACAGTTACTAGAATGGCAGAAAAAATCTCCTCGTGCCCAGTTCTAGAAACAAGAGAACAAATACCTCGTCCTATTACAGTAGCAACCAGTAGTACCACTCCATCAACATGTGTCGTAAAAGAGAAAGAAAAAGGCTGCAGTGGAAAGTATCCAAACTGTCGTAGTAAATACAAAATGAAAAGGAAAATATCCCAAAACAAAAATTTCTAAAGGAAACGATTCAAACAAGTGAGAAAGAGCACCTTCCTCAAAACAACACTGATGTTCCTCCTCCGAATAATAATACTTTCTGTTATAGGCACAAGGCCTGAAATTTGAGGGAAGGGGGCTGGTCGATTTCATTGACCCTAGTGCTCAACTGGTACGTTTTTTATCAACCCCAAAAGGATAAAAGGCAAAGTCGACCTCGGCGGAATTTGAACTCAGAACGTAAAGCCGGACGAAATGTCACTAAGCATTTTGTCCGACGGGCTAACGATTCTGCCAGCTCGCCGCCTTAAATAATTTTTTCTGCTATAGGCTTAAGCCCTGAAATTAAGAGGAAGGAAGCTAGTCGATTATCGACCCCGGTTCTAGACTGTTACTTATTTTATCGTTCCCGTTATTATTCGCTTCTTCCAAATAATAATAAAGTGCATGAAGAGGAAGACGAAAACCAGTGATCCACCGACCATCGTTAACCAAACTGACAACTAATAAATACGATCATGCTTCTATGGCGTCCGGGGCATTGCGATAAGGTATAAATGATAGAAGTGGGATTGCATTTGGAATACAAGAAACTAGTAAACGACAAGCTGTTAATAAAAATAGAAAAGCACATTACAACTAATTGAAATAGTCCTATCCTCGAGACGGTGATACATATACCAACCGACACAAGAATTATCAGCTTTTGGCCAAATAGTAATGTATGATGCTCTAACAAGACCAAGTCAGCAATTTATTTTTACTCTTTATTTTCTTTTAAATTTATCTTGTTTTAATTATTTTCTTTTATCACACTTTATTTAAACCGTGCAAATGCATACATATATATATGTATAAATAATAAGGGTGGCTTGTTAACAATTTTCCAACCGAAAGGCAAAAATATATGCGTCACTCAAGCGACTAAGGGCGCTAGTCAGCACCAGTAATGCTAGAAATAAGAGTCAAAACAACTAATAGCCACAATAAGCACTATCTTAATGACTGACAAGAGAGGCAAGCTCCCTTAGCACCGGGCATATCAAGATCACCAATTCAAATGTCAACGAGGTCGACTTTGCCTTTCATCATTTTGGGGCCGAGAAGTCGATATAGTCGGCTATACTCATTCCCCAAAACTTCAGTCCATATGACTATATTAGAAGAAATATTATTATTGGAGTAGTAGTAGTAGTAGTAGTAGTAGTAGTAGTAGTAGTAGTAGTAGTATTATCTACTACCGGTGTTGGTTTTATCGATAAAAGTATTTTTGTATTAAAAATTTACTTACACATTCACCCGCACATACACACATTCACAGAAATCACACATATACCTTCACACACTCATGCACACACACGCACACACACATACACACACACACACACACGTATATATATATATATATATATATATATATATATATATATATATATATATTCACATAGAGACACGTACGCATGCACACGGGAACATATACATTATTAACTTGAGATCATAACTTATTTCAAGTAAAATTCTATTTCACCATGGGAAAGTATCAAACACACTTGAAACGAAAATGATACTTCAAAAAAAAGGAATCATCATCATCATCATCAGCAGCAGCAGCAGCAGCAGCAGTAGTAGTAGTAGTAGTAGTAGTAGTAGTAGTAGTAGTAGTAGTAGTAGTAGTAGTAGTATGTTAGTTTGTGCGGGGTAGGTATTGGTATAAATTTGATTTTGAAGATTTTTCAAAAATGCCGAGTCACATAAACTGAAGCCTCCATAAGAGACCAGCTTGACATACCACAAAAAAATTCCGGTGCCTGGTTGTCATCAGCAGAGATCCATTAAACAAGCAGAAAACTAGTGATCTTTGAACGATTTCTAATCATGGAACTTATCCTAAAAGAATCACACTGAAGGATTTTCTTTCGTTTTCTTTTTATTTTCTTTCTTTTTCTCTTCATCTTTTCATCACTTACACTTTATACAGATGACTTATCATCTAGTCTTTGATACTTTTAACTTTCCTTGTCTTCTTGGGGGCATTTTATTGTTGCAGCTCAATTTTCTTCTTTCAATATCTACTCTGTAGCTTACTTCTTCTCTGTGTGTGCGTGTGTGTGCGTGTGTGTGTGTGTGAGAGAGAGAGAGAGAGAGAGAGAGAGAGAGAGAGAGAGAATGAGAGACTGCTTCACAGTGTTTATATATGTGCATTTGTGTAAATGTGAATACATACCTGTGTCTGTGTGGGTATGAATATGTCTCTGTGTGTGTGTGTGTGTGTGTGTGTGCGTGTGTGTGTTTGAATATGAGTATGCATGTTTCCACGCATGAATCTCTATAAACGTGATTAAATGGTAGTGTATCTATGCGTGTATGTATGTACAATGTATATATATGTGTGTGTGTACATATGCATGTATATATTTATACATGCATGTATGTATGAGTAGGTGTGTGTGTAAATTTATACGTGATGTTGAAGCATATACCGGATTATTAGTGATCAGGTTTTAACAGATGCAGCCTTCCATATTTCTTCCGTTTTTACAAGCTTATTCTTTCAATGACCAGATGCCTCTGAATGCAAAAACCGAAGAAACAATTTACTTCAGATCAGAACATTATTTCACACAAAAATTTGGTATCACCATGCTAAGTAGCACATTTCATATGAAATTGCAACTTAAGACAAGTCTAACGATGATTCTGCCTCTATTGTGTAGCATTGTGGAAGCTAGGGAATACTGACGCGAGGAAATATAGTTTTTAATTCTCCACAAAAAGTATCATGCTTAAAAAAGACATTATGATTAAAGACAACAGCTCTGCTAATAATTCTGTCTTCACTGGTTGCTATTGTAATTGCTTAGGATTATTGGTGCAAGAAATATAGGTTATGAGATGTGGTTTCGTACTGAGAGCTTTGACATGGAACACATATACAGTGCTAGAGCTATTTCGATCTCTCGATCGTTGTCATTTCATGTGGCTCTGTTATTTATGTGTATCTCTTGTAATAACAACCTACTATCGAGAGTAACCGGATATATGTAAGCTACTGGAGAAATTCTCATCTTCCGCTTAAAAAACGGAGAACAATGTATAGTCTTCTTAGATGTTTGTAGCTAACATAAAATGACCACAAACATTCTCTTAGTTAGTCATAGGAAGTTCTAAAAAGAATAAGGAGACAATTTTCATCCTGAATTGTCAACAAATATTCGTCGTCGTAGAAAAATACAACAAAGGAAAAATTAAGAAATAACCATGAAATTAACAATTTTCAGACTTGTCTGGCACTACAGCTTCACTTAAATACCGCTGTGACGCGTGATATAAAACACAACACTCTCTTCGCAGAGAGTGATAATTGTAAACAACTTAAATATTGTTTTAAACTAAAAATTTTGGGAAAATGCTACTCGATTATATTTTGTTGTTGTTCTATAAAATAAAATCTATTTTATAAATTATAGTTTAATAGTTAGAGTTGAAGTCCACTGTAACGGATGGAACAGGCAGATATATCTGGGTTCTAGTAGCCGGGCATTCTGTTTAAATTGAGTTTCGTTTTTAGTTTTCCAGTAATTTTTTTCAGACTCTTGGAAAGTGATCAGTCGTGAGAAATATTAAAATGAACTTTAAAAGAGAATCAGAAGAAACAAAAAAGTAAATTTCATGCTGCTGTTGTCGTTAATCATCCGGTCAACTTTGATCCATCAGACATATAATCAAAACTGTGATGATATATTCAGCTATAATGCATATTCAGATATAATGCATCTAGAACTACATTATACGATGTGTCCTTCTTAAGATTGTGAGGGTGTGATTTGAGGAATATTTTGCTATTTCTGCAATATTGTCATCCACCACGCGGGACATGTTGAGCAAAATGTGACTTTTCTTGTTATCACAAAATGGTTTGTCATGCGTTAGAAAGTTACACCCCTCCACGCCATTTTTCACTTGCGAACGTGTAATCATTTCGCAAATACTAATATTTGTGCACAAAGCCCAAATATTATTTAGTTCTTTTTTTTCTGGGGACAAAGTCTATTGTCTTATGTTCTCTTTTAAACAATAATATCAACAAAAACAGTAATTTTGATAACAAAAATACCTGTCAAGCTTCCACCGACGTTCTAGCTTTCCAACCGGAAGTATAATAATAATAATAATAATAATAATAATAATAATAATAATAATAATAATAATAATAATAATAATAATAATAATAATAAATGCCCGGATGCAGTACCAGGCAGTGGCTCTCATGGCTTCTGATCTTCTCTGATTGGAAGTGTTATCATGTACGTTTTGTCTTGGTATAAAAGATGGGCTACAGTAAATATTCTGCTCAATACCACAGATTTGCTTGTCAGTTGTTTGAACGTAACCAGTTGAGCATGTCTCTTGGTGGCTGACGATATGTGCATCTCTGATCATGAGCAAAAGTAGTGGGGGAGCATCATAGCCATGTGTTGAGAGGAATTCTTTGGGGTTTGAATAATTCACTTTTGGAAACATGGGTGTTTTGCTCAACATCCTTAAACAAACCTTATTCAGGAACCTTTTGAACAGGATGGGCTACCTGACCTGAAGAAATTTCTAACTGGGCCCCACCTGCGAGGTCATGCATTGTTTATCTTGATATGAGATCACCGTGTCGCATACATATGGTTGTGATGCATGTGCCTGGTGCACCCTTATCAGATGGGTAGTCATGATGGGTATAATGGGCTTCGTATATTTTACCCCAGTGTCACTTTGATGGCATGCACTGCTCTCTCACTCAATAATAATAATAATAATAATAATAATAATAATAATAATAATAATAATAATAATAATAATAATAATAATGTTATAAATAAACTAATCTGCGTCTCAAAAACAAAAAGAAAGATAGTATTTGGTCAAGCACAGAAAACTTCCCATGCCACACCTAACCTCCAAAACAGCAGAAGCATCTAATTTGTTTGTAAATATGACAACCTTGTATTTGTTATCCTTTCCTTTTCATTCAAATTCCTGCATTTCTTTTTCTTCCCCATTCAACGAGTAATGCCGAAACTCATGATTTTCTCTTCCGTTTCCTTTTCATTTTACTTCTTTTTGCTTTTACTTACTTCTTTTCTCCCTTTCAAGGAAAAAGATATTTAGAATTGATACTGGATGTAGTGACTAGCTGCGAATAAGAGTTAGGATCGCAACAGGCTCAACTCTATAAACTAGTCACCAACGTAAGTGGTGTGTGCGCATGAATCCATGTCTATGTGAAAATATATGTTCGTGCCTGAGCGTATGTGTGTGTGTACGTGTGTATGTATGTACACATACAAACACACATATGTATGTGTGTGTGTGTGTGTGTGTACGTTTGTATGTATGTACACATACAAACACGCATATATGTGTGTGTGTGTGTGTGTGAAGGTGCGTGGCTTAATGGTTAAGGTATTTGACTCACGATTGTAAGGTCATGAGTTCAATTCCCGGTGACGCGTTGTGTCCTTGAGCAAGACACTTTATTTCACGTTGCTCCAGTCCACTCAGCCGGCAAAAATGAGTAGTACGTGTATTTCAAAGGGCCAGCCTTGTCACACTCAGTATCACACTGAATCATCTCCCTGAGAATTACGTTAGGGGTACATGTGTCTGTGGGTTGCTCAGCCACCTGCACTTTAATTTCACAAGCAAGCTGTTCCGTTGATCGTATCAGCTGGGACCCTCATCGTCGTAACCGACGGAGCGCTCCTTTATATATATATATATATATATATATATATATATATATATATATATATATATATATATGTATATATACATATTCAGATGTACAGGTAGGTATTTACGTGTGTGCAGGTGAGTATTTAAGTTATATATAATGCATATTTCTATGTGTGTGTGAATTTATATATTTGTATATATATATATATACATATATATATATATATATATATATATATATATATATATATATATATATATATATATATATATATATATATATATATATATATATATGTATGTATGTATGTATGTATGTATACATACATACAGATAGATAGATAGATAGATAGATAGATAGATAGATAGATAGATAGATAGATAGATAGATAGATATGGCG
This sequence comes from Octopus bimaculoides, assembly GCF_046866305.1. NCBI lineage: Eukaryota > Metazoa > Mollusca > Cephalopoda > Octopoda > Octopodidae > Octopus > Octopus bimaculoides. Next base: position 55,227,080 of record NC_142931.1, on the reverse strand, counting down.
GGGAACATTAATGATTGTTGATATATACGTACATTTATTAATATCAATCCTCTCGCTATTTTTTTGTAATTTACTTTCTTAACATTTCTGAAACCTAACTGATAAAAGAACTAATAATTAAGTATATACTGTATTTCTAATACATGACTTGTTTCAAGAAGCTAATTTACAATTAGTAGCTGTCAGCTCTTTGATAAGTGTTTCAGTGAATTTCATTTGAACATTTCTGACATTTCACTCTTAATGGCAGTCTTGAAACTTATGGATTACTTTTGGATAACATTGCTAAATAATTCAAATAAACTGAAGAGAAGACGAAAGAAAAATAACCAAATGACAACAGTCAAGTTGAAAATGGCAATGAGGTTCAAGTGAAATTATTTTGTTTTAGTGTGAGGAAGAGACTTTTGTTGTAGCACTGTTAACATTTAAAACATTATCACAATCCCTCGTATATTAATAAGCCATTATTTGCAACCATTCGAAGATATATCAACTTGTAGACCTCAATGACAAAGGAATATTTATTTAGACGGAAATGGTTCAAATTTAGGCAGTTGACTTCAAATAGATAAATTTATTTTTTATGGTTATAAGCAAAATTTGAGTCTCTAAAATAAATTTGAGTGCTGACGGGGAGGGACATAAACTTTTATTTATTTATTTATTTTATACCGCAATTAGTAAATATCCCATTAGTTATGACCTCATTACGAATTAGTCACGAGTTCACTGCAGTTCTGACGGCGAGACTGAATAATGTAGGTCTTCTAATTCAATGTAGAACAAATATCTTAGCAGACATCATTGGTAAGGTATGAATTTTTCGGTTTATTATTGGTGCTCGGTTGGGAACTGATGTCACATCCACCATATAGCCCTGACCTTGCACCATCAGATTACCATTTATTTCGAAGTTTGTAAAATTCATTGAGTGGTAAAATTTTCAATAATGATGATGACCTGAAATCGAACTTGCTTCATATTTTGCCTGATAAGGACCAGAACTTGTATGAGCGCGGAATCATGAATTTATCAGAGATAGTAAAAGGTCATCGAACAAAATGGAAAATATATAATTGATTAAAGTTCATTCTTTGCATGAAAAAAATGACTTTTATTTCACCCTAAAAAACCGAAATTTCTTTCTTGCAAACCCAATATATCGCATCAAAATAAGAAACTTCTCTCTCTCCCTATCTCTCTCTCTCTCTCTCTCTCTCTCTCTCTCTCCCCACCATTTCTCTCTCCTCATCTCTTTCCCCATCTCACTCCCCATCTCTCTCTCTCTCTTTCTCTCGCGCGCTCTCGACAAATCCAGAAGGTTCTAATTTCTTCGAGTCATTAGCGCTTAACTCATCCATAGAATTTCTGGCTTAAGTTATAGGAATTATATCACGCATTTCCATATCCTGAATATATTTTTACGTGTTCTACTCTAAGAATGGATATGAGGGTATTTTTATACTCAAACACCGCATTCACTGAAATGCATACGAATCTGTGTAGGCATCTATCTATCTATCTGCCTGTCAGCCTGTCTGTTTGTCTGTTTGTCTGTCTCTCTATCTATCTATTCCACAAATACTCTGAATGCACACATTCACACATTTACAAATTCTCTTACACATACGAACGCTTGGTCTCCCTTACCATCTCTCTCACACTCACACGTGCACAAGCACACACGCATACACCGCGTGCACGCATACACACGCACACATACACACACACAAACACAAACACACACGAACAGACGTACACATACACACACACACGTATAATACCTATGAACCAATTTAGAATTCATTTAAAGATAGGATTTCTGGGAGATGGCTAAACCTTAATTGCATCAGTTAATAAACTTAGTTTATGGATTATATCCAAATGCTAAATATAACAATAACAGTCTTTGGATTGTTTCCATGAAGAAAGTTTGTTAACTAACACGTTTCTCTAGAGTTATAGAAGCTTGTTAATTTTTCTTTAATAATAGAAGTAATATGGTCAACCAGCCGTCCATTAAAAAAATGTATTTTACCCTGTTGTTCTTTTATCTATTTCAATTTATTATGATTAAACGTGTCTCTGTGCCTGTTTGTTTTTAACTATTTCATTTTTATTACTGTCTATCTAGCCATGTATCTATTACTCCATCTACCTATCTAGCCATCAGTCTATCTGTCTATCTATTTTTTTATTTATCTATCCTTCCATCTATCCATCTATTTATCTATCTATCTACTTATCCAGCCATCCATCTATTTATTTATCTATCTACTTATCCACCCATCCATCTATCTATCTGTCTGTCTTACTGTCTGTCCAGCCATTCATGTATCTGGCCAGCCCTCCCTTCGTGTATGTATGCATGCATTATGTATGTATGTATGTATGTATGTATGTATGTATGTATGTATGTGCACACGTTTGAATGTGGTGTGTGCCAGAGGGTTTGCAAATCCAATGGGGGACTTAAAAGACATGTTAGGATCCATAATGAGCAGAACTTACTTGCAGGTATTGGTAGTGCAAATCAGAGGTGCAATCTGTGTGGGTGTTTTTTCAAAACACTGTCTGGTTTAAAAAGCCACATCAGACGCCATGAAAGGGCTAAGGTGTAGGTGCAGGAGGTGGTCAAACTCCGTTTAAGGAGTAGACAACCCCCATGCATGTATGTATGTATGTATGTATGTATGTATGTATGTATGTATGTATGTATGTATACGCAGGCACATTCATTCTCATACTCCACACACAAGTACGTGTCTGTATTTGTTTGTTTGAATACGTGTTTTAGTATCAATTCTTTAAATTCATTAAAACAACACCTCAGATATTGGCAGTTTGTTTTCTCGTGGATTCGAATCAGATTTTTAGTATTTGGTTTCCTTTCGCATATTCTTGCTTTCGAGTTTTCTTTCTCTCTTATATTATCTCTTTTTCTTCATTTTTTTTTTCTTCTTTAATTTTCTTTCTTACATGATCCGAAAAATGCTAATCAAGAATATTTCCAGGAATAACTTTCAATGTTCATCTTTTCTGATGATTTCCGCAGTATGTGACAACATAACTTCCTCGCATATTCCATCGGGGGATTCATTGCAACTCTGTATCTGTTCTCGGCAAAAATTCGCAAACAGATGTTAACTAGAATCACTAATATAGACCAAGTAGTGTCAAACTCAGTAGCACGTGCTATTAATGCTAATATTCAGTTTTGACTCGCTGCCACAGACAGATTTTAAACATCAAAGTAGTTGTTTGCACAAATTACATTCCTGGTTTCTTAGAAAGATTTTTGGACGTTATTGCTGAGGTCTTATTAACTACTTGAAGTTTCCACCAACTGGGAATGCACAGTCGTCCATGTTTGGCTTGAGGAAATATTAAAACTCTCCTTTAATTCGCTCATTTAACTACATACATTTGCCCGAAAAAACACACTTAAATATTAGCAGATTCTATATCTATCTATCTATCTATCTATCTATCTATCTATCTATCTATCTATCTATCTATCTACCCATCTATCTATTTGTTTATCTATCTATCTATTTATCAATCTATCTATCTATCTATCTATCTATCTATCTATCTATCTATCTATCTATCTAATCTGCGTCTGTATGTGTATGTGTAGTGCAGCATAAACTCACATATTTTAACCGTTTTATTTTCTATATATATTTTTTCTCTGTCCAGCTACATATTTTAGCTTGCTTCGTTTCACAAACTTTTTCTCTCCGATGAAACATGTGTCTGTGCCAAGAAGAAGAAGAAGAAGAAGAAGAAGAAGAAGAAGAAGAAGAAGAAGAAGAAGAAGAAGAAGAAGAAGAAGAAGAAGAAGAAGAAGAAGAAGAAGAAGAAGAAGAAGAAGAAGAAGAAGAAGAAGAAGAAGAATTCCTAATAAAAGAATTATTTCCTGTTCCTGAAGTTTCTAAATTCTTATGACGTCAATAATAATGATTTCTTTATTAACCACAGGGGTTTACATGAAGAAAAACATTACGGACAGCACAGGACAAAACAAAAAAATGTGTGTGTGTGCATGCATGTGAGTGTGTGTAGTTGTGACGGTTCTGCGTGTAAGCAAGGCTAATAAAATAATGAAAAAAGAAAGAGATCAACAATGTATAATTCTCAATAGGGAGGAGACGTTCGAGGGCTGCTCATGGAAAAACTCCATAAAAACCATGAGTGCCCTGACTTTTGGGGCAGGTGCCTTTTCTCGTTTCCTTTCCTTTTTCCAACTGCAGGCGTATGCTGAAGGCAAGCCCGTTCACTCGAACCATTCTCGCTACTTTCATCATCACAATCGTCATTATCATCATTTTACATAACTGAGCTATTTCGGACTTAAGAAGGTTGTATCTATCTATCTATCTTTTTGCCTTCCTTCTTGATTATTTGTGGGTCAAAGGGGCATGCAGCATCAACTGTATATGTATAGCATATGTGGTGCACCTCGTCCATCACCACTCTAGGTCCGGTCTATTATGATCTGTTTGGATATGGAAATTCCAGAGGATCTTGCTGGTCTCCAGCTCCGCCACCCTCTGCGGTTTGTGCTCATACAACGCCTTGCCTCACTCTATCCCCCACTTTTAGCACGGTTTCCAATGCGGCACTTCCGCTACCTGGTCGTGTCGCCACAACTTGTAGTGGTTTGAAGCAAGTCTAGGGCATTCGTTCGTGATATGGGCAATGGTTTCATCCACACTCTTGCAGATGCAGCATTCCTAAGGTTCGTTATTATTATTATTATTATTATTATTATTATTATTGTTGTTGTTGTTGTTGTTGTTGTTGTTGTTGTTGTTGTTGTTGTTGTTGTTCAGTAGTTTTATTTTTATAACGTGCTTTCACTTCACTACCGAGCGCAGCTCTGTGTGCCTTGGGTATGTGCTGTGGTTTGCTGTGATGCTCTTATGGTTACTGTATTGAAAGTGTTTATTATTATTATTATTATTATTATTATTATTATTTCTTTGTATTTCAGGTCTTGAACTTTTGAAGTCATGCATGCGTGGTAGGCTTGCTACCTGCAGCCTACAGTTCCATGCTGTCTATTCTTTTCAACTATCTAATACTTCCCTGATTATTCTGACCGTGCCAAGCAGGCAAACCTTTTGTAACAGTTCTACTGGGCACTCTATTTCGATTTTCTTTATATTCCTCATGATGCCTTTCATATTATCCCCAAGACCCAACAATAATTGGCACTACCTTCACCTTCTTCATTTTCCATAGCCGGGCTATTTCGTTCTTAAGAAGGTTGTATTTATCTTTTATTTTTCCCCACCCACCCTTTTTGACTATTCATAGATCAAAGGGACACACAACATCAACTATATAGGACATGTGGTGTGCCTGTCTACCACCACTAGGTCCAGTCTGTTATGCACTTGATCTCTTTGGATTGAGAAATCTCAGAGGATTTTGCAAGTCTCCGACTCCGCCACTCTCTGCTGTTTGTGTTCATACCACGTCTTGCCTTTCTCTAACCCCCACTTTACGCACAGTTTCAAATGTAGCACTTTCGCTATCTTATCGTGTCGCTACAACTTGTAATGGTTTTGGGCAACTCTAGCGGAGTCGTTCGTGAAATGGGAAATGGCTTCGTTCACTCTATTACAGATGCGACACAGCGGGGAGACACTTGCTCATTCCTAAGGTTGACCCTCCAATTCGTGGCCGGTGCTTGGTCTTGCGCTGGCAGAATAGTGCTCACAGTCTCTTTTTCAGTGCTCTTTTCTTCAGCCAATCCCAACTATGTTTTCCAGCAACTCCGGTTGTGACTACATGGAATTGATTGTGTAGTCCTTTGTTACGTAATGCTTCTTTATGTCCTTTTTGTACTTCTTCCTTTATTTTTTCCCTTTTTTCTCTGCTTTCAATACTCCCTTATTATTATCATTATTCCTTCGTAACACAGTGTAGATAAAAAATGCACCGGAGACTTTAGGCATCTGTCAAGTCACATCAAGGACCTCAGACAGATAATACTTTCCTTAAGATGTGCACTGTGTCCAATAAGGCTGCTTTTTGCAAGACATCAATCTTGCATGGGATTTCCAGTTGCCTTCAGAAATTTTGAAGTTTCAATTGGATTGAGCCCAACGCTCCGATCACCATTGGTATCACTTTTACATTACCCTCTCGCATTCCATACAGTCTTGCCATTCCCACTTTCAATTCAGAGTACTTGGTGATTTTTTTTCAACTTCTTTACTCACAACATTCATGTCATTTGGTATGGCTACATCAATGATCTGACAGTACTTGTCTCTCTTATTCAATATGACAATATCCGGCCGACGGTGCTTGATTACACGATCCTTCTGAAAATCATACCCCCAGACTATCGTTACTTTTCCATCCTCCTGCATAACTTTACTTGGTACATGCTCATACCAGTTCTCTGTTACTTCAAATTAGTATTTACGGCATAAGAGCCAATGAAGATACACACACACTTTATCGTGGCGACGCTTGTATTCTTTTTATGCAAGGCTCTCACATCCACTTACCAAGTGGGTCATATTTTCCACACTCTTTCCACAAAGTCTACATTTCTAGGTATCATAAGTTTTTATAGATGTTATACTTCACTGAATTGGTAACGAGAGCCTGGTCTTGTACAGTAATGGTGGTACGATTCAAATCAAGCCATGCCCACGATGCTGTATTATCCTTAACGTTTTGTGCATTCCTTTCAAACTGTCCATGCATTCTCATTTCGAGAAGGCCTTTTCTCTTCTCCTCAGCTCTGTTTAAACTCTTCCTTGCCCATCATTTCATTTGCATTTACACCCATATCTTTCACGGCATATTACAGCAGATCTTCATCACAATTTATCAAATATTCGGCAAACGTTCTCCTTTCACTCCTTATACAATGGTCTATACTAACTAGTCCTCTGCCACCATTCTTTCTTTTCATATACATTCTGTTTACGTTTGCTTTAGGGTGTAGCGCCCCATGCAGCGTCATCAACTTTCTCATCCTTCTATCCAGTGTTGATATTTCCTTCTTAGTCCATCTGAAGATAGACGCACAATATCTGACCACCGCAACTGCCCAGATATTCGTTGCGGTAATCGAAATTTTGGCATTCAGGTTCGATTTCAACATCATCTTCACACTTTTTTGACACACTTCGCTGACCCTTGACTTTTCATTTCTCAGTGTAAGATGTCATCCAGTTCCAAAATCCCTAAATATCTATATCCATTACCGTCGGGTTCACATATGGTCTCTCCTAATGGTAACCGCAATCCTCTGCAAGCTGCTTTCTTCCCTCTTTTCATATTAAGTACTGAGCATTTGGTAATCCCAAATTCCATACCGATGTCCCTACCACACTTCTGGACTATTTTGATTAAGGAATCTATCTGTTTTTCAAACCTCCCAACCAATTCCAGTCATCCATAAATAGAAGATGGTTCAATGATGGGCCTTTCTTCCCACATCAGTAACCCATCTTAACTTTCCTAAGTGTCATTGTTATGGGTATTAGTGCAATTAAAAAAAGTAACGGAGAAAACGTGTCGCCTTGGAAATATTCCCCTTTTAATATTAACTTCTCCAAGGAATATATTACTTAAGTACAATTTGGTTTTCCACTCTTTCATGCTATGCATTAGAAAATTTGTGATGTTGTCAGCAGCACCAATCATCTGCAGGCATTCAACGATCCAAGAATGAGGCATCACATCATATGCCTTCTTAAAGTCAATTCAAGCCATAGACATGCTTGTATGATGTTTTTTAAAAACTGTTTTATCGATGACCAGGTGATTCTTTGTACTCTGAGAACTCTTCCTACATCCTTTTCGTACCCAGCTGCCATACTTCAAAGTTACAGAAATTGAAAAAGTGTTTATAATCTTTTCAGCCTTCTAAGACCCCGTGTTTTCATTTTTATTGTTACCATTACATTTCTGAGATTGTCTGGATTGCGCAGATAGTATTTTTGTGTAGAAATAGACCTCCTGTTTAGCAGGGGTGCGCATCAATTAGTTTTGAATTTTAACTGCTTTCGGCAAAAACAAATATTTTGCAATTTTCTTTAATTATTTAAAGATGGCCGATAAAGAAGCCATCATAATAATGCTCGACAAAGGAACGCGTTCCTTGTCGGAGAAAATTGAAAACGAGGAAAGAATTGAGAATATGAATATCGAAAGGCCTAAACTTAATGACATCCCCGAAGCGAAAGATGTTTCGTCTCTAAGCAACGTCAAAACTTTTGGTGTCGTCAACGAGAACAACAACAGCAACAGCAGCAGCAGTGACAGCAACAACAACACCAATAATAATAACAGCAGCAACAGTACGAAAGAAACATAAAAACGCAAATATCGCCTCTGCGTCTTTTGCGGCGGGAAATATGGGAAGTTTCCACATAGATGAAGAATTAAAATTGGCAAGAAAATTTGTAAAAAGAGATGGGAGTAGGGTAGCTTTAAACCAGCCGTCCGACGTGATAGAAAATATTTTGAGGTGCACGGTAACATACCGTTGCATTGGAGTCAAGTCTCGGCGGGTGGAAAATGTTCCTGAGAGTGAAATACAAATGTGCCCACATCACCCAAGGAAAGAAGTCTGGAACCACTGAGGTGAGATTTGGGACGAAGAAGAAGCTAGATGCAATTCCGCAACCACTTTGAGGAATGACAACTTTTTCTTAATCCCCAGCTTTCGCGGCCAAAACTTTGCCAAGATTAGGGTGCTGAATGAGCCGCCAGAAATATCCATTACCTGGTTAGTGGCGGTCGTCTTGGCAGGTTTAGAAGAAGATGAAGTGACAATCTTGGAGGTTAAGAAAATACCTAAGCAAAACTGGTTAGGTACAAGTACGGAACTGGCCTTGCAATGCAAGTAGGACCATATCAACCAGCTATCCGATTTAATCGATCTCCTTGATGGTACTCACCTGTCAGCATTAGTAGAAGGTAGAAAGCCAAGATGCCATATATGTGGATCTGTAACTCACTTAAAAGCTTCCTGCCCTGAAACAAGGAAAACTAAATCCCCACTGCTGCTAACACTACAAACACCACAAGTACAAAATCATAAACAAGTTCTCAAGTCTCCTACACCTACTCCCACGCTCACACCCACTCCCAAACCAAGACAAAGAAGGAGTCTACCCTCGGTTGCCACAGAAAAGCAAGTTCCTCTTGAACGCTCTTCCTCCTAATTCAACATCAACTGCAATGACATGGAGAAAGAAGAGCTGAACGATCAATGATCACAATGACAAGAGTGGGTAGGCGAAAGTGGAGGAGAATACATAGCCCTACTCCAAGAAATTAGCAAAAACTTATGCTGAAACCACAACTGTAACAGTTCACAAACATTCCAACAAAAACAACAAGAACAAAATCAACTTCAAAATCAGCAACATCATCAACAACAGCATGAACTCACAGAAAAACAGAAACAACCAATTTCAGAACTTCAAAAATATTCATCAGATTGTAGACGAAATGTATCTATCAATTTCACTGTTGTGAACAAGTGTAACAGTGGATTGATGGATGTTGTAAGTCAAAACAAAAGCAAGACAGAGACAGAGAGAAAGGACAGACTCTTCATTAAAAAGTCGTCAGACGTTTATAAAACTATAGAAAAATCCCCGTGTAGTGTGGGGATTTTAAAATAATCCGTTGATAAAATGCTTTTAAAAATTTTCTCCAGCAGAGAGCCTCGGAACTTCCGGGCTTCTCAAAAATCATGGTGAGTAACCTACTCCTTTTCCTTCACCGACTAGCATGACCGTGCTGAGAATGGGATGTATGAATGTACTTGACCTGGAATAACCTTGGAAGCAAGGTCACTTGCTCGACGATCTCCGGTCAGTTGATTTGGATGAGGCTGCCGTTAGTAAAACAAGGATCTTCGGAAAACACGTTCTGGCATCCATTTTCGAGGACTACGAGGTATTCTCATCTTGTAGTCTATCGGGAGCGTGTGGCGGTGTGGCAGTACAACTCCGAGATCCTTAGATCTCCAAGTACGGGCTATCCGGATGATAGGGTGGTGGTCCTGGACGTGAATGGCAACGAAGGTCGAGCCTTCAAACTAGTAGCAGTTTATGCCCCAAGAGGGGCTGGAAGACTAGATTTCTTCAGGCGTCTAGAAACATTCTTGGGAACGTCTCGCACTTTAGTATAAGTGGGGGACTGGACTTCAACTCTGCATTTGGCAGAGTTACAGACCTATTAAATTCATTCCCCTCGTTTGAGTCCTTACTAAGTTACACTACCACACTTCTTTTCGCAGAACATGTTCTGCTCTAAGTTTCAGTAGACATCTGCCAAGAACCGAAAAAAAACCTGGTACATGAAGATAAAGCTCGTAGAGCAAACCATCCAACCCCAGCGACTTCTTCCTCGCGCTGTGCATCACTGCTCCGATTTCATCCGCTGTTATCGGCTTCACACAGAGTTCCGCATTTCTGTTCAGGAGCTACAGCAGATCATCGAGGTAAACAGTCGATGGAGGCAAATGATGTGCATATGTGTCGTTGTGGTGTTATGTTGAACAGATGCTGTCACGTGTGGGACGAATCCGTTTGTCTGCCGAGTCTGTAGTGATGACCGCACCGCCGCCCTCCTTCAATCGGGCAGGCAAGGCAGTTTTCCTTCGCCTGGTGGCTGTAGCGAAAGAGGTTGTTTGGTGGACAAGGCTGAGAGGCATGAGGACAGATAGATTCCTCTTTAGTTGAGCTCTCATTGACCTTATTTTGGGACGGGGACAATTTCATCCTTTAATCAAGCTGATGGAAGCAATTATTGTGCATATGTGTCGTTGCAGAAACCTAGTAAGGTTTCATGAAATATTTGATCTTTCCACAGTAATGTTGGAATGTTATCGAGTCCTGGAGATTTATTGTTAACAAAACTACTGAGAGCTACTTTGAGCTCATCCAATGTGAAAAGGTCCGTGTTGATGTGTAATAATATTTGGAGTAGAGGAAGTGGAAGATCGCTAATTTGTGATGGTTCTGTAAGAAGTTTCTGAAAGTGGTCAAACCAGTTGGCCTTGCGCTTCTCAGAGGAACAACCTTTAAGCCTGATGGAGGGCTTCAATTTTCTTCCAGTTAAAGTGTTTATAAATTTCCATACTACAGCATGTTGCTTTGCAGTATGCAAGTTTTGTAATTTTGTTAATCTCAGCTAGGGGTTGGACGGTTTGCTCTACGAGCTTTATCTTCATGTACCAGGTTTTTTTCGGTTCTTGGCAGATGTCTACTGAAACCTAGAGCAGAACATGAGAATTCCTAGTTCTGCGAAAAGAAGTGTGGTAGTGTAACTTAGTAAGGACTCAAACGAGGGGAATGTATTTAATAGGTCTGTAACTCTGCCAAATGCAGAGTTGAAGAGTTGCATCCTTTGTCTTTGCATTGTCTCAAGCGGATTTTGAGGCCGTTGTGGCCAATAAAGAATCTTTACTATTATCATTGTTGCTGTTGTTATTGCTGTTGTTGACGTTATCATTATTACTACTACCACTATCACTACCACTACAGCAAGTAGTAGTATGTATGTATGTATGTATGTATGTATGTATGTATGTATGTATGTAATCGCTGGAGACCAAGCCGCTACCCTTATCTTCAGACATTCAGCATATCTTAAAACTCAAGGTGTGCTGAAGATACATGCTTAAGCTATTTGGTGATATTTTCAAACTTTGTCCATAGTAATCCTATTACTTTTCTCTCTACAGTCCTCGAATTTGACCACCTTCCTGTTTCCTTTTTTGTTTCACGCTCATGTTTTATTGACAAATTCTACAAAAATCTTACAAGTCTTAATATTTTTCTCTAGTACGATATCTAGTCTGCAATGTCGCAGTCCTTACTCTGTCTGAATTTTCGTATACCATAAATTTTTTATCTGATCATTTTCGACAACTTTTATGATCATAATATTTTACTAAATGTCTTGTACTGCATGCTTAATACAATTACCAGTCTTAAACTAATGCAGTTATATCGTGTCTCAAGCCTTTGTACTGTCTCTACTGTGCTTGGCTGTTAAACTTTGATCGTCTCTTCGTTTTCATCTCGTAAAAGGGTGAAGAGCCCTTCGTTCATGAATGACCATGGAATTTCACCTAGAAAGTTTCCCTCCAAGGCACAAGTCCGGGCAAGATTTTTTATGGAAGACCAGCAGTCACTCATGCTTACCAATGTTATCCAAGAGAAAGGGAAAAGCCGATACAGCTTGGCACCAGTGATGTCACAACTCATTTCTACAGCTGAGTGAACTGAAGCAACGTGAAATAAAGTGTCTTGCTCAAGAACACAACACACAGCCCGGTCTAGGAATCGAACTCACAACCTTATGATTGTAAGCCCGACGCTCTAACTACTGAGCCATGGGCCTTCATCCATGCCTATATGTAGTCGTAATCGATATAATAATAACCTATACTCCTGATCTTTATGTCTTCTAACTGTTGGTATCCATTATGGTCTGTTCTTGAGCTGCCATTACTGTGCCGTTTGTAACATTCTTTAACTCACCCCCCGTTTCCTTAACCAACCCCAAATCCGTGTACCTCTAAAAGCAGTGTTCTTGAAGAATATTCAAAGCATTTTTTGCCATTCAGTTTGCCTTTCCGACTTTTCATATTTTTTTCTTTACATAATTACTATCCACTAGAAAGTGTATGAACTTCGTAATAGGTAAACAAAAACAAAAAAGATAAGTAATTATTTTTTGGAATAGTGGATCCTGAAGCATATAAAGCTATAAATCATAACATGTAAATATTGGGTTGAAAAGCCCTTTTGTGTAGACAAAGTCGAAAGCTACTAAATTTCCTGTAGCCATGTTATTATTTATATTTTTGTGTGCTTCGGTATCCACTATTCCAAAAAAATTGTTTCACGTCCTCTCAAAAGTTTCTAAACCCTTATGATGTAGACAACATACAATTCTTGCTGGTAAGAATGGATAGACAAATTTTTAAATGGATAGACAAGTTCGAAGGGTTGCTATAGTCCAATGGTAGAACATTTGTCATGTTTATAGGGGACGTGGGTTCCAGTCCCACAGGTAGCCTTCGACTTTTTCTAACCAAAAGTGTTTTTTGCCCAATATTTACATGCTATTACACATAGCTTTATGTTCTTCGAGATATACTGCTCCAAAAAGAATTATTTCACGTTCACTCGAAAGTTTATAAATAAGTGAATTCTATACATTTTCCTAATATTTCTTAATTTCAAATTCAAATTTCTAATCCCGGCTCACGTTGTGGGGGTGTGCGTTGTTTCCTTTGTATTAACAGCCATAGCTAGAGGGAACCACATATATTCTTTTTTTTTTTTTTCTCTGTCGTTTATTGTTCCTTCTCTTTTCACAGCTCATAGCGTTTTTCTTTACTTTCTGAAACATACAACGTTCCTCTGTTACACCACAATCTCCAACGCCAGTCAAACCATCGCAGCATTTTATATACAGTCTGTCAATAACAGCATTTTGTGAAATATTATATATCGACAACAACTTCCTAGTTTTCCTGTAAATATCCTATAGTTTTTGGTGTGCCATTTGATTATACTTTCTCTGTATCGAATGATCGAGACAGCGCATGAATTGATAGCTGTAATAACATTTCTACAGCTAAGTTGGGATTTTAATATTTCCTGGACTCTTCTTATGCATTCGTTTTCCTATTTTTATTTTTTATAATTATTGTCGTTGTTGTTGTTGTTTCAGTTCTTATGTTTGAGATAGTCGGGCATGTTTCGTCTAGTTTTCCCATGTCGTGGATTTTTAGCAAGTGAAACTACATAGAAAAACGTTCTTAATGCAAATCTTCTAAATAGAGAGGCAGCGATTTTAATAGTTTGCATCAATTTTTCCCTTTTGGGGGAAAGACTAATTTGCAAAGAAAAACTTTTTTTTTTCTTTTCTATTACTCGTAAACAAACAAGATAGCTACAGCGTTTAGATACGCCTCACAAAAAATGATTTGAACGCAAATAAGCGTATTTTAAGGACAGAAAACAGTAAAACAGAAAAGAAATGTATTCAATCCTTCAACAGAATGTTTTTTAGTTTAATAAAAGAATTTCTGATAGAAAATAATCATGTTGAACAATGTAAATGATAAAATAACAGAATCATCATTTATTGCGCGCAGAAGGCACACACAAACACACACGCAAACACACACACACACACACACACACACACACACACACACACACAAGCCTAAGCCTTTCACTAATCAAAGAAATGAATGGAGAGTTCGAATAGAGGAACTGTAAAAGTGCTTCCTGCCTTCCTTCTGTCGTATGAAATACCATAACCAAATAGCCCCTGGCATGAACTATTTAACAGAGAAAATGTCAGCCTAGTGGAGATGTATATCAAAGGAATGTGAATCTACACCGCAATCCCTTATTGAACATCAGAAAAAATTATTATCACTGCATCTCAGAAGATACAGGAACTTTCCCAAGGCCCCATTAGAACGATTGCAAGCATTCCAGACCGAAGTGTGAAGTAGCCTATTCTTTATTAACCAAGGAAGACACTGTGCAACTTCTTGCGTAATATTCAATAAGGACAACGATTTGAAAAAGCAGACCGAGTTAATGCGGCCTGAAACTCAAACTACATTACTTGGGGAGTGCAATACAAATGTTATAGTAAAATGTATTTCACTACACTGAATCCAGTTTCAGATCACTTTTGGGGTGCAATTCAAAAAGATGATAAGTTTTCAAGTAAACAAAGTATATATGTGAGTGAAATTCTTATGCATATAAATGATCCTCGAAAATGATAGAGTAATTTCAGCAGTGAACCTAATCATGGGTGCATAAAGTAAAAATATAAGATTTGTGGTGCAGGAAAGCGAATGCAACTGGTACATTTGTAGTAGTAAGAGACACTTGATGGCTTGCGAAAATCGATAGACCATCGATCGGTTAAACAGCTTTGCTGTATTTAGTTACAACATTTTACATTCTAAGTTCAAATCTTGCAAACGTCAACTTTGCCTTTCATTTTGCTGGATTCGATAAAATAAAGTAGCTAGATAGTATTGACTTATCTCCTCCCTTCAAAACTGTGTCAACATTAGAAACAAGTAGTAGTGCTGGTGGTTTCATTGTTGCTGAAGCTAAGTGAGTTTTGAAAGCTCTGTAAGTTTATGTCTTGTTTTCTTTTTAAGAAGTGCTTTTGGTTGACCAGAACGATAAGGTACTGACCATTGGTTTTTTTACTACTCCTTCTACGAGGCAAAATTTTACAAAGAACTTCTTTCGAGACAAGGAAAAAGTTTTAGCTGTCGACCTGTCAACAAATGAAGAAGCTGCGAAAAAACTTTTTGCAAGATAAAAACGTCTTTCGCAGTCAAGTCCTGACATTGTAGTAGTTAAAAAGATGCTGTAGTAATTAAAAACAGTAGCAGTAGCATCGGTTACAACAACAACAACAACAACGGTAATAACTATAACACCAACAATAGCAAGTAATAACAACAACAGTAATAACTATAACACCAACAACAGCGAAGAAGCTCGCAACAACAATAGCAGTAGCACATTGTGCATTACCATCACCACCGTCACACCAATAAGAAACAATATTTTATCCAGAGGGTAAGTTGCTGATCCTGCACATAAACAGTAGCAAATGTAGTGTCTTCAGACTAGTCGCAGTTTATGCTCCAACAGGAGCGGCTGGATTTCTTCTGGCACCTGTGAGGCTTCCTGGGAATGCCCCACTCCTTAGTATTAGTAGATTATTGGAACTACATCTTGGAAGCACGTTTGAATTGTATTAGTCTTACTGTTAGAAAAGGGGAGTGCGAATGCCTCACAAACCTCAGACGTTTCCAACTATTTGACAAATACCGACCAGATTTGCTGAAATGCTAATGTGAAAATAAGCAAACCGCCTCGGGTCATCCGTATCGTATTTACTAAGAATATTTTGTAAGCTAGTTAATAGATTTAGCATAGGTTAACCACATTTTAAACTCGCCGACTACACAGATCACAAATTTGTGATTTGCACGGTCGACCTATATAGGCTGCAAACACAAGAGCCCGGTTACTGGAAGCTGAACGTATTGCTCCTGGCATACCAAGCCTACAGAGACTGGGTTAACGAATTAGCCAAGCAATGGTTGACGGGTGCAATCGCCGACAATAGATGGTAGTTTGTCTTGAAAAGGATTATTAGATTAAAATTGATAAGGTTTGATGAGATCGAAGAAATAGAGAAAAATAAAATAGTGAAAAGTTTATAATTTAGAAGAGGCGCTTAGGAAAGGCTTCGTAACTGGCAACCGAGATCAGCTTTTTGACCACTTTTTCAACGCAGAGAACGAAGGTTGCATTGCCATAGCTAGAGCACATTTTCTAAGACACGAAGGGATGAAACCTTTTAAATAGACCCGGGTGGCAGGGGTGCATCAAAACAACAAAGCTACAATTCGGTCTTTATGGGAGGTGGAAATAGCACACTTGTGTAAGCCAGATTTGTTTGATGACATTTTGGCAAACATCTGCAACAACTGCAAACAGAACGAGAAAACGAGAATAAACTCTACAAATATCAGCGTTCAGATGTTCCGAAATTATAGAATAGGAGAGGGAAAACAGGAGAGTAGTTGACAGACAGGATTTCTCGCGCAAAGGAAAATTGGAAAGAAAGTACAGTTTGATAAAGTGATCACCAGCAACATTTTTGAAGAGAAATGAGAAATGCGTTCTAATTTCGATGCTCATTGAACTTTTTACCAGCGTGTCTCTCTGAATGTATAATCTATCATTTTAATTGGAGTAGATAATTACACAGATTGGTGACCCAGCATTTTTAGAGCATATGGCTAAATTTATCACTGTGCTTCTAACATGCACCGAAATGGTGGTGAACAGTGACTGTTTGCACAACTTTATTTTACAGATTTCAGAGAAGCTAATGACAGTGATATGTAAAACAGATACAAATTACGGTTGTTTGCATTAAATTATTCCAAAAATATTGAAAACTTTATAAGAGAGCGTATCTACCAAAGCTTGTGTTTAACCACGGACAGCTATGTTAGCTCTAAGTAGGACAAAAAGAAATCAATAGCACCTGAAATTACAGATTTCACTTCAAATGAAATAAGACCATCTTTTATAAAACGATCGTGCATTCGCAGAAAATGTAGTCATAAATGATCTTCTGACGTAAAATATTGCTTTTATGATGCAAGCACTGATTTTTTTGCATAGTTAACTAAGTTTTTGAAAATGTTCTCCCGAAGTTAAATCTGTACATAAAATCTTTATAATGTAAATATTCTCTTTGAAATTGCTTGCGAAAATATGTATACAATACACTTCTAAAATATGAATGTAATATGCAAATAACAAGTTCAAGAAAATAATAACTTTTGTATGGTTATAATCAAAGTGATTTTTATTGGTTTGTTGTAAAGTTTATTGATTGTTGCTTGATTATTTTTTAATTCCTTTTCTTTTTTCAAAGCTGTTGATGTTTGTTTATGTCCCTCAAAATATTCTCAACAACACCGATCCGTATCCTTTTCAACGAGTGTACATTTTATCTTTTAAATGCTTGGGTTTTTAGTTGTTATATATATATATATATATATATATATATATATATATATATATATATATATATATATATATATATATTACAGTTGTTATATCTCCATAGTAGTAAGCAAGTGAGCTAATGATGCTTTTGTTTATATAAATATAGACAGACAACAACCAATGGGTGTATTTAAAAACTTTATTGATTATGAATCTTCCCAAATATAACTGTATTGATTTCAACACACGGTTTCGGATCAAAATTCTTTCAAAACAAATTCAAAATCGAAAGATCACATATTGTAAAGTTATAACATGACAACTTCATATAAACTGGTTGTATCAAAAAACTATAAGAGTGAAACTTCTGCATCCTAAACAATTTGAATAAGCTATAATCATGTAGTAACAAATGAGGAAATATGAAAATTACTTAATATTACTCATAGTGGCAAAACTATACTACTGTCATCTAAACACCGTATGACAGATAACACTCAATAATATTCATTTTTGGTTCCTTAATCCCTCTAACTTATATGTTACATGTGCTATTAATTGATAGTTAAACAGTATTAATATTCATAACATATTCATTGCAAATTTATAAATGTAGAATTTGCTTTAGCATATTTTAATGAAAGAAAATTAGTAATCATTTGTAATTGTGCCATGAAATACGAAAATTGTAAAGTTGCAATTACTGTACTAAAGCAAAATTACCTAATATTACTCACAGCAGCAAATATGCATTTCAATGATTACTCGTTATACGACGGGTAACGATCTAGTACAAATATAATTTACAAGAAATGTACAAGAAATATGAAATATAATTTTCATGAAAAAAATTCTGTAAATAAGCTACTTAAAAGCATACCCAGTTGCATTCATATCATTGACTTAAAGCTTTGGCTCAACACCAAATATATTTCAAGAAAGGGCATACTCGGTTAGACGCCAGCACATCTATCCTTATATCGTTGGTGTTTTTGTTGTTGTAGCAGCTGGTATTGTTGTGATTGCTGTCGTCGTCGTCATCGTCGTCGTTATTGTTGTTTATTCCAGATCGGCTATGATCCAACAGATCTATTGTCAGAGACATTCCAGCCATGATCATCACATTTTTTTTATAAAACATGGACTACATTGTCCAGTATATTTTACTTTACTTAAGACGATAAAGTGTGATTTGAAGAGAATTTTTGTTGCAATTTTAACAGTTCTAATTTCTCTACATTCTTCCATCCACCGTCTTCAAGTTGTATTTATTACAAAATCATTAACTTTGCTGCATCAAAATATTTATTTCATTTTAAAAGAAATAATAGAAAACTGATATTACATAATTTCATCATAACTGGAAATCATGGAAATCATTCGAGCCAACGTGGTCGTGGAGTGAACTGTCAGAAATGGGATACAAATTTCCTTCAAGCTACGAACTACTGTCTTGACTATGGAAAAGACACACTGACTAATGTAGAGGTAAAATAAAAGCTCCTAAAAATATTGACCAGTCATTGCTGGCATGTCCTTGTGCATAGACCAGCTTAATTGAAAATGACTTCAGAATAAGTCACAACTAAAATTATTTGGGGATCTTACTGATTATCTAAGAATATCCTAAGGTGATGATTTGGTTTTCTACATGAATTCTACTTAAATAGGCGCAGGATTGGCTGTGTGGTAAGTAGCCTGCTTACCAGCCACATGGTTCCGGGTTCAGTCCCACTGCGTGGCACCTTGAGCAAGTGTCTTCTACTATAGCCTCGGGCCGACCAAAGCCTTGTGAGTGGATTTCGTAGACGGAAACTGAAAGAAGCCCGTCGTATATATGTATATATATATGTGTGTGTGTGTGTTTGTGTGTCTGTGTTTGTCCCCCCACCATCGCTTGACAACCAATGCTGGTGTGTTTACGTCCCCGTAACTTAGCGCTTCGGCAAAAAGACACCGATAGAATAAGTACTGGGCTTACAAAGAATAAGTCCTGGGGTCGATTTTCTCGACTAAAGGCGGTGCTCCAGCATGGCCGCAGTCAAATGACTGAAACAAGTAAAAGAGTAAAAGAGAGTAAGTCAATAATATACTTTCGATATGCTAAGAATATTTGGGTGGGGGCAGTTAAATGTTTTTGCCAATTTCTGTCTCGTCTACAGCTACTATTGCACTTTTTCCTGTTTCTGTCTATACTACTACCATATAATTTTTTTTATGTATTCACTACATTTCTTTATCTTATCTTGAATTATGACAGGATATAAAAATTAGAGGAAAGCAATGGCAATGTACCACTGTACCAGGGAAGTCACAAACTAGTCTTAAACAAATAAATGACAAAGATAATGCAGCTGTGTATTTTTCTAAAAAATATAGAATGGTCCCAGCTGGTATGCCATTGATCTATGATCTGCTCAATAAGGGAGGACTGACCCGGAATTAAGCAATACCAGTTACAAAAACCGGTAAAACATTGTGGAGGTAGACAGGTTCCACAGAGCCTCTTGAACTCAGAGTTCATTCGATGATTCTATCTATTCTTGAATAAGATCGGGAAAGGGCCAAATGAGAAAATATAGTACATTGCAAAACTCTTCTTAATTTGGTTGTGGCTATGTAACTTGAAATGTTTTTGAATAACATGAACAAAGCAAGAAGCATAAATTCCCACTGTTAGTTTCTTCTTATCACGAAAGATCGACTAATTATGTACATGTTACACCGATGTGTCAATTATTTTTAACGACTTTGCCAAGAGAAGGCAAGAGCAGCTTCTATGACCTCTTCCAGTTCTTAAAAGGCTAGTGAGAGGAAAGTAAGAAATATTCCTCAAACTCGGGACCTCTGTTGCAAATGCTTGCAACAGAGTGGATGCCACTAAATACACTTCACTGTTCTCAGAAATAAATGTGAGCTTTCAGTATAATATGGAAGTTATTAAGCGTTTCCCTTCGAACATTGTGAAGGAAGAATTTGTCAAGTGTTTGACAAAAAAGTATTTGAAACGTCAATGTATTGGTAATACTTTGATTAATGCATAGTTGGTATAGCATACTGGTGGCAAATGAACAACTAACAAAGTTTGTCTTTCTTTATTCCACCTCTCTCTCTCTCTCTCTCTTTCTTTTGTGAAGAAGAGCATACGAAAATTTCACTTATCTTCTCTCTCTGTTTTATTAAAACAATAAATAGAGTAAAGGAAAAGGTCTATTTAAAAGATAGCAAAAATGCTAATTTTGTAACGCAGAGAAATTAAAAAGAAGCCTTCTTATGGTCAATTAATGAGTACTGAAGTAAATAAAGAGAAGAAGGCTAGCAATTAACTGCAGTTCAATATAACCAATAACCAAATAATATGCAAATAGCAAATTGAAAGCAAAACTGGAGAAAAAGAATTCTTGACAAAGAAATCCCATCGTCTTCAGTCATCAACAACTGTTTTTATAGTGAGACCAATTTTTTTAAAAATCGGAAAATATAATATATAGAAATAGTGGGAAATAGTGGAAGATCAATGAGGTACTGATATTATTGTTTCTTAGAAATGACCAATCGATAATAATGATATAAAAACCATTAGACGTTTGAGAGGCAACGGTTCAAGAGAACAATTTACTAGAATCGTAGTTTTCTGAGAAATAAATTCAGATGAAATTTTGAAAGTTTTAAAAATAGATAAACGACGATCTAATATATATTATCCAATATCGTTTTTTTTTTTTTTTTTTTTTTTTTTTTGTCAACGTTCACTTTTAAATAAAGAATAATTGTTTCAAATGCAATTTTAAATATTGAGTTCTTCTGAACATGTACACGCCTAAATTTTGTAGGAAGTTATGTGCAATCAAATAAAACCATGGCAGGATATCAATGTCACTTTATCGATTTTTAAACAGATAAAAGCCAAAGTTTACGGCTGAGGTGTATCAATATAGAACGAAACTAAATACTATAAATCATTTAGTTTAGTAAACCAGTGAATATGTGAATGGCCATCTGGAAACCTTTAAGCACTATTCTTCTCACAAGTACAGTATTAACAAAAAGATGTTCTACTTTTTGTCTACATGGTTCATATCAGTGATTAAGACTCAAAGAATATATAACAGCTAAAAATGGAATTTGTAATTTAAAAAATTAAAGAATACCAGTTGCTTCAATATCTCGAAGAAAATAGATATCAGTCATTAGGAAAATATAGGCTTGTGTGGTATAGGCTGTATGGTATAACCGCAGGTGGGGCTGCATGGTAAGAAACTTGCTTCTCAACTACATGGTTCCGAGCTCAGTCTCACTGCGTGACACCTTAGGCAAGTATCTTCTATTATAGCCTCGAGCTGACCAAAGCCTTGTGAGTGAATTTAGTAGACGGAAACTGAAAGAAGCCCGTCCTATATATGCATGTATTAGGTCATCAAGTATGAAATTTGTAGTAAGGTATAGCCGCTCATTTTGCGCCATTATTATATTTTAACAATCCTTATTTTCTGTTAGAAAGCTGACACACCTATTTCTTTATTCTAACTCATTTTGCACTTTATAAAGTATTTATAAATCGTTTTTTGCTATTTTTGTTTAGAGATTGATATGTCGGAAATTCGTACAGTATTGAAATATGAGTTCTTTCTTGGAAACAGTATCACAAACAGCTTGGAATATTAATGGGGTATTTCATTCTAATGTTATTACACAGCAGACAGTATCAAATTGGTTTGCAAACTTTCGTTCTGGTAACTTTGACCTCACAAATGAGCAACGCAGTCGACCAGAAACAAAGGTGGATAATGACGAACTGAAAGCCACCGCCGAGTCAGATCCTTCTCAAAGTGCCTGTGGATTATCGTTGTTGTTTGGTGTTAGCAAGCAAACAATATTGACTCACCTAGTTCAAATCGGTAAAGTGAAAAAGTTGGATAAGTGGGTTCCACATGAACTCAATGAAAATCAGAAACAGCAACGTTTGGAAGCCTGCATTATGCTACTTTCTCGTCACAAAAATGAATCATTTTTGAATCGAATTGTAACATGAGATGAGAAATGGATCCAAAACAACAACAGTAAACGTTCAGCACAATGGTTGAACAAATACGAGCCACGACAACACAGTCCAAAAAGCAAAATTCATCAAAAGAAGCTGATGGTGTGTGTTTGGTGGTGTGGTGCAGATGTGATCCATTATGATTTCTTTAAACATGGTTCATTAATCACGGCCGAAGTATACTGCAGCCAACTGTACCAAATGATGCAGAAACATAAAAAAAGCCTAGATTAGTCAACAGATCCACTCCTATTTTATTGCAAGACAACGCCAGATCAAACATCGCAAAAATGACATTGGTGAAACAACAGGAGTTGGAGTTGGAAGTTCTCTATCATCCACCATACTCACCTGATCTTGTCCCCACTGACTACCACTTCTTCCAGAATTTGGATAACTTTTTGACAGGAAAAAAAATTTATTTCGACGATGCTGTAAAACAGGCCTTCCAGACTTTTATTGATTCTAGATTGCCAGGCTTTTACAGTTCCGGGACGGACAAGCTACCACTAAAATGGCAAAAGTGTATTGACAATATGGGTGCATATTTTGATGAATAAAACTATTCCTTGTGTTTATAAAACATTAGCAAACGTGTTTTTCTGTTCTACAAATTTCATACTTGACGACCTAATATATATATATATATATATATATATATATATATATATATATATATATATATATATATATATATATATATATATATATATATATATATATATATATATATATATATATATATATATATTAGCAGATTTGCTCGGTGTTAACCGAACGCGAAGTATGTACAAATCATTTTTTAAAATAAATGACTCAATATAATACATTGTAATGTAGTTTATTGTGTAGTTGGTGAATGAATGATTATTTAAAATTACAAAGCGAGTATAATACTTTCATTATTGCATATTATATGCTTGTTAATGTTGGCAGAATCGTTACTACGTTGGACAACATGCGGCAGGCAGACGATTCGTCGACAGACAGTTGGCCGATAGATAACTTAAAGACAGGACAATTGTGTGGTATGGTGCAGAGTTCTGTTGCCAGACATAGGGTATTTCCAGCAGCCACCCTCTTGATCTAGGGCAGCACAACCTCCTCCGGGCACTTGATGTAGGCCTCCGTGTTGAGTCTGAGGCCGTGTAGGAATTGTCTGTCGGCGAATTGCCTGTCTACGAATTGCCTGCACATGCATTAAAATAAGTACCAGTTAAACAAGGGATCGATGAAATCGACTAACCAAAATTAGAGAGTACTACTGTGGTTTCAATTTGTAAATGCAAAATTTCGGGAGCTAAAAAACGAAATGCACTTATCATGAGCATGTTACTGACTGTACAGCATAACCCAGTTTGCCAAATACATGGAGACAGCTGTTTTTGTTCGTTTTTTTTTTTTAAGTTAAACAAGTGTTCGCTGGAAATACAGAAATCGAAAGACTGTTTATATGTAACGATGTCATCAATTGTTGTTTGTCATGAAGACAGTATTCGAACTCCAATATACATCACTACGTGTGTATGTGTATGTGTATGCGTTTGTGTGTTTCCGATTGATATTATGCATGGCAAACTGTGCAGATATCAGTTTCAAATGTTGGTACAAGGCCAGCAATTTCCGTGGTAGGGAAAGTTGATTACATCAACCCCAGTGCTCAACTGATACTTATTTTATTGACCCCAAAATAATGAAAGGCAGAGTCAAGCTCAGCGGAATTTGAACTCAGGATGGAAGACGGATGGAAAGTCTCTAAGCAATTTTCCTGGCGTGCTAACGATTCTACCAGCTCAGTATATTAAACTCTGCAGATAGTGACCCGGCTTACTATCTGCAACGTGCTTTGCTAAAATACGTAAAGATGCTCTTCTTAGGAAAAAAAAATTAAAAAGTAACACCAAAATCCTTCATAAAACCAGTAAGGCAAAACGATTAAGGAAGCTATAGTAATTCAAAGATAGCAATCATTTCTCAATAGATGTCTTATCTGAAGTTTTTACTACAGATATATATCCTGTATGACATATTACCCCATTGCACAAGTACAACGAACGATATTCAGTGAAATCGGATAAGATAAATGGATAATGTTCATTCAAATCGTGGAAATATAAGAGGACAAATACATGATGTTCAGGTTGTGAGAATGTTGAACACTATAAACAGACATCTTATACATTTTCTGTGTTGTACAATAAAAAATAAAAACCTGCAAATTCGAAAACATTTTCTATAATAAGCTATAATCGTGATTTCAACACCACTTGCTTAAAAAAGGAAGCTGCATTCTCACACATACATTTACACTGACACACATAGAAGCATAAAACGATAATTATTTGTGTGCGTACGTGAGTGTGTGTGTGTGTGTGTGTGTGTTATAAACATTACATACATGCCTATACACACACACATATGTATATACATATATATATATATATATAAGTAATGCTTATAACACACACACACACACACACACATGCACACACACATATGCTCACAGACACATGCGAGGGTGGACTGAAAAGTTCATGAGCTGATTATGAAGGAGTGATGCTAGAGCTGTGAAATCTTGCTTACATTAATTTCAAAATCTTCTTATTGATAACTGCATTGTTTCTTTCCAATTGATATCTGACTCTTAAAAGAAAACTTCAAAAGTAACTAGGAGCGACTTCTCTTGAAAATGAACAAAATTTGGCATCGTGGTTTTGTTATATGAGGGTATGATGCTCCAGCTTTTTCAACAATACAAAAGTGGGCAGCTAAATTTAGGAGGAGAAAGGAGAGTCTTGAAGATGACCCAAGGTCTGAATGTTCAGCAATTGCCACTACCGTAGAAAAACATTAGTCGTGTTCACCACATGGTGATGGATGACTGGAAATAGACTATAAATCAAATAGCCAATGCTATTAGGATATCCTGTGAGAGAGTTGAAAATATTTTGCACAATGAACTTGGCATGATGAAGGTTTCTGCTCGGTGAGTACGTCTTCTGACACCTGATCAAAAGAGCACCAGGCTGATTACATCACAGGAGAATCTGACATTGCTTTAGACAGATACAGCCGGTTTCTTTGAACGTTTGCTAACTCAGGGTGTGTGTTGGGTCGATCACTTTGAGCCAGAGACAAAGAGACAATCCATACGATGGAGACACTTCTTCTCACATACTCCATAGAAGGCTAAGGTCGTCTCATCTTTAGAGAAGGTGATAACCAAGATGCAAAAGGCGTTGTGCTTATTGACTATCTTCAAAGGGCCGCAGCATCAAAGGAGACTACTATGCCAACTTGCTGAGGCAGTTACGAAAATTCCTCAAGACCAAATGCCTAGGAAAACTGATGAAAGGGGTCTTGTTTCATCAGGACAACGGTCGTTGATTTCAATGGGTGCTTGTGTGGCTCTGAACTGATTGATCGCCCTCTTTATTCTCCTAATTTGTCCCCATCAGACAATAATCTCTTCCACACCATGAAAAAACACCTGGCCGAGAGCCAATACTACACTGATGATGACATCATAACTACTGTTAATGACTTTTTAACCAGCAGGATGAAATCCTCTTTACCGATGGGAACCAAGCACTACAACACCGATGGAAGAAGTGTATGGACAGCAAGAGTAACTATGTTGAAAAATAAACCTTATTTGGTCATATTCCATGAGACTATCTTCGTCTGCCTATGAACTTCTCAGCCGACCCATCTTCTAATATATAAAATAGAGATATCTGTGTATTCGCTTTTCACGTGAAATCGACTTCACCAAATACTTCCATACTTGTGATGCATGAATAATTTGACCTCGGATAAATGTTAGGCGCTTCATCTGATTTTTTTAATCAAAAATGCATATTGCTTTATATTTATGATTCACTTCTTTAAAAAGGTTCCTCAATGTCAACTTCCAGTATTGACGTAACAACGGCAAAAAGCTTCACTCTCTAATTTGACGTTTTTGTACCAAATGCTTACATACTTGTGATGCAATGTCAACTTCCGGTATTGACGTTATAACGGCAAAAAGCTTCACTCTCTATTTTGGCATTTTTGTGTATTCGCTTTTCAAGTGAAATCAACTTCACTAAATGCTTCCATACTTGTGATGCATGAATAATTTGACCTCGGATAAATGTTAGGCTCTTCATATTTATGATTCACTTCTTTAAAAAGGTTCGAAATATTTACTAAGTCCACAAATTTAAACATTCCGTACAAGAGCTTTTATTTATACGACTTTTTCATTTCATGTTTATTTCATTCATTCTTCGCAATATTCTCTCTCAAACCCTCTCTTTCCTCTCTCTCTCTCTCTCTCTCTCTCTCTCTCTCTCTCTCTCTCTCTCTCTCTATCTATCTCTCTCTCTCTCTCTCTCTCTCTCTCTCTCTCTCTCACAACACGCGCGCGCGCACGCATACACACGTGTGTCTTTGTAAATATTTTTGTATACATTTATGTATGTGTGTGTTTGTAAGAGACAGAGTGTGAGTGAGTCAAGGGGTGCGTTGTCATATGCATCCATCATTTTTGTATATATATATATTTTTTTTTTACATATACTAGCAGAGGCACCCGGCGTTGCCCGGGAATGAAATTGTTGCTTATTGGTACTTGGAAACTTTTACGAAAATTAAAATGGGGATTAAATGAAAAAAATGATTTACTTGAATATCCTCACAAGAGTAATTGAAATAAATGGCGATTGTGGAACCTCCTACGCACGCACGCACGCACGCACGCACGGAGAGAGAGAGAGAGTAAATACTACATACACACCGCTCTCTCACACACACGCACACATACATCCAAAAATGATGGATGCATATGACAACACACCCCTTGACTCACTCACACTCTGTCTCTTACAAACACACGCATACATAAATGTATACAAACATATTTACAATAAGCAACAATTTCATTCGCGGGCAACGCCGCGTGCCTCTGCTAGTATATATATATATATATATATATATATATTATACACACACACACACACACACACACACACACACACACATATATATATATATATATATATATATATATATATATATATATATATATATATATATATAGAGAGAGAGAGAGAGAGAGAGAGAGAGAGAACGGAGTCAAAGAGACAGACAGACACATAGATAGATAGATAGATAGATAGATAGATAGATAGATAGATAGATAGATAGATAGATAGATAAATAAATTATGTTTTAAAAAATTCAATTATCCAATAGTAAGCCTTCTCCTGCTATCGATCCATACTTATGAGATGTGGCATCTTCTGCGGCTGCTAAAATGCCTTCCGGCGCTTTCATGTTGCTAACTTTGTAGTTCTTGAATTTTCCATCTTCATTTGTGTATCTTCTCTGATCTTCAACTAATTATGTGCATACCTCAAGTGTTCTCACAGCATTTCCCTCCATCCAAGGACATGAAACTATTTATATTAATTATTATTTGCATTAATCCCGCATACTTAAACCTATACTTACAACTAAATGTTGTTGTGCTTCAAAGGATTTTCCTTGTCCTCTTGTTTTGTCTCTCTCTCACTTCTGTTCTCAAATAAAGGAAACTGGCCTTTGTACCACATCACATTTTCCCTAGCTTGCCTAGAATGCCAGCAATTACGAAAGCACTAACTTAATCAAGCTATTATGGAAACCTAATCCTTCATAAAAGCTCCTTAGGTTTCAATAATTAAAATGAATAAACACTCTAAACTCTGCAGCTTTTTCTTTACTATTTTACTAAAGGGCAAGGAAGTTGAACCTTACTTTAAATAATAATAATAATAATAATAATAATAATAATAATAATAATAATAATAATAATAATAATAATAATAATAATAATAATAACAGCAACAACAACAACAACAATAATAATAATAGAAAATTATACTTGTTTGCATATATCGAGTGCCTGGGGATAGAAGAATCATCGACAAAGGAGTTGGAAGAGAAATCAAAAATCTAGGGTCAATGAAAAAAAAAAGCTTATATTGTGTCAATAATTGTTATTACCCTGGTTACCGTGAGCAAAAGATAATAAAAAGTGGTTGAAAAAATTATATAAAAATTAAAATAGAATACATCTCAAACAGTATCACTTGGCAGTGCAAGAAGTCTCTAGAAAGTCCTCGAGACTTGAAGAGAACATACCACCTCAATTCACAGAAGAGAAACAGCTAGTACATTGACACGGAAGCGAATTGTATGGTTTCTCCACTCTGTGCGCATCTCGGACACTCTCGCCTGAGAGCGCATCCGTGCCTGAAGAGTTTATCTCAAACCAGAAGTGCTCTAGCACTGCTAGGCCAGGGACTTCTGAAAGTTATCGATTGTAGTGCCGGACCCAAAAGTCCTCCAAAACAGACCAGGTAATTTATCCTCGTCGACGCCCAGTGTTTCCTTGTGAACGTCATCGCTCTTACCCACCACTAGATTTCTATATATTGGTTACGTAGAATTTCCGCCGACTGCTTTGCCCGACTGATAGAGGGTAGTAAGCGCCTGATGACGTTCCAGAAGGCGCCTGACGACGTTCCAGAAGACATTTGGTGACTCAGGACTGCAACTCCGTTAAAGAGATGGGCTGCAGAAAGGCGCATCTTACAAATATTGACCACACCGTCCAGGAAAATCTATGAGTGGCGCAGCCGTAACGCGTGTCTGCACCTCAGCAACCATTGTATGCCAAGCCCAGCTTCTAGATAGTGCTGTCAACAGATGGACCAGTGGAGTGAGTCTTTTCCACAGGAATCGGAAAGTAAACTCTCCAATCTAAACAAACGTCGACTGGGACAAGGCATAACGGTCAGGCGATGAATTCTTAGGGAGGCGTTATATGCATTCTCCACCTCTGCTCGATCTTTCAGGGATAATTTCCTCACAGACTATTTCTGAGTAGACTGACCACCCTAAGAGCAACAATTTTGTGGTAAGTGGTTTAGTCGATTCCTTCAATTCCAGTACTTGAATGGAATTCTATTTTATTGACGATCCTGGTGTGGGTATGAAAGTCAAAACTGACCTCGGAAGAATTTGACCTTATAATATAAAGAACCGGTACAAATGAGCAAAGCACTTTTTCCGACGTTCCAACAATTCTGCCAGCTTGAGGTCTTAATTAATTATCATGATATTTGTTTCAAAATGCCGTCACGAGGCCAGCAATTTTAGAGGAGAGGGCTAGTCAATGACATCGACCCCAATATTTGACTGGTACTTTATCTTATCGATGCGAACTGATAAAAGGCCTCGGCAGAATTTGAACTCGGATCGTAAAGACCCGGAAGAAATGCCGCTGATAATGATAATATATATTGATAATGTAGTACTAGAAAGTAAGAAATATAAAATTCAGTAGTAGTAGATAAAGAGAACAGAAAGTGTCAGGTAATTGACTCTACAGTCCCAAATGATGAGGAAATCAATACGAGAGGTATAGTGAAAATAGCAAATTACTGGACCTAGCTATTGAATTATAGAGACAATAGAAAGTGCAGGTAAAATGAATCTCATTTGTTATAGATGCATTAGGAACTGTCCCTTAAGATTTGAACAGATGGATAGAGGAAATGGGCATAAAACCCAGTTTAGTACAGCTCCAGAAAACAGTGTTATTAGAGACAGCTAGGTTATTTGTTAGGAATCTTTCTTTTCCGACAATCTAATCTGTTGTGAGTATGTGAATAATAATAATAATAATAATAATAATAATAATAATAATAATAATAATAATAATAATAATAATAATAATAATAATAATAATGATAATAATAATTATAATAATAATAAATGCCCTGATGCTGTACGAGGCAGTGGCTTTCATGGCTTTTGATCTTAACTGATTGGAAGTGTTATCATGTACATGTTTTGTCTTAATATAAAAAATGGGCTACAGCAAATATTCTACTCAATACCACAAACTTGCTTGTTAGTTGCTTCACCTCAACAAGTTGAGCTTTCCCTTGGTGGCTGATGATATGTGCATCTCTGATCACAAATAGACTTAGTGGGGGAGTACCATAGATATGTGTTGAGAGGAATACTTTGGGGTTTGAATCATTCACCACTAGAAACATGGGTGTTTTCTTCGTCATCCTTAAACGAACCTAATTTAAGGACCTTTTGAGCGGGATGGGCCATTCGACCTGCAGAAAATTCTAACTGGGTCCCACCTGCTAGGTCATGCGCTGTTTATCTTGATATGAGATCACCATGTCACACACATATGGTTATGATGCATGTGTCTGGTGTACCCTTATCAGACGGGCTCTCAGGGTTCCACTATAGGTGGTGTTGGTATTCTCCTGTCTCCAAGTGCCTCAGGGAACTTGCTCTCTGTTGAGAAAATAACCGACCGCATAATTGTTGCCGAGCTGAGTAGTAACCCTCAAACCGCATTTATTGCGTGTTACTGCCCAACTAACACAAATGATGAGAAACTTGCAGACAACTTCTACTCCGGTCTAAAAGGAGTAACGGTAAGTGTCCCTTTCCACAGCTTCCTTATTATAGCAGGTGATTTTAATGACCAAATAGGGAGGGATGATGCTCTTTTCGCCTATAACAAGGGGACTAGCCGGAACGGGTTAAAACATTGATTTTGCTCATGAGTTCCAACTTCAGATTGCAAACACACGGAACAGACTAGCCAGCACGTTCTCGTTGGCGTCCAGAGTCACCCCGAGAACGTCATCGCACTTCCCCGCCACTAATCCTCTATAGATTTCTAAAGCAGAACATCTACCGATCCCATTGGTAGATGGTTGTGAGCGCCTGACGACATTCTAGTTGCCAGGTGCCCAGTCTCAGTCTTTTCTTCACCCAGGACTTCAGCTCCGTCAAGGAGACGAGCTGAGGAAAGACGAGCCTCACAAACGGAGCCCACACACGCTCCAGAAATCGTTGCAGGTGGCGTAACCTAAGCGCGTGTCTGCGCATTAGGAGCCACGGCATACCTAATATGCCACTCAGAGGATGCTGGCAACAGACTGACCACCTCACCATTCTATGGCATCGTCCTGTCTCCCCAGGAGCCCAACCGCAAACCAACCGATTTATCGGCGCTGATATTAGCCCCTGCAACCGATTCATATTCATTATTTACACTATTTACAGTTGACGGATATTTGTCCTCATCTTGTTTGTTGTTAACACAACGTTTCGGCTGACATACCCTCTACAGCCTTCATCAGGTGTCTTGGGGAAATTTCGAACCTAGGTTCTCATTCCAAAGGTATTTTTCGATGTTATTATTATTATTATTATTATTATTATTATTATTATTATTATTATTATATAATAATAATAATAATAATAAACAAGATGAGGACAAATATCCGTCAAATGTAAATATAGAACGATTCATATTCCTTTAGGATGGTGCCGACCGTCTCCACTTCGGAGGCGTCTGACACCATGACGGTGACATCGGCCGCGTATACTGACACTGCCCTTCCTTGTCGAGTGGGATGCCCCTTAGCTGTTCCAACTTCTGCAATTGTGGCTCGAATGCCAATACGTATAGAAGAGGCGACAGCGGGCAGCTCTGACGGACCGAGCGTGCGATGCCAAACGAATCTGATAGGTGGCCGTTTACTTTGACCACTGAACAGGTGCCGCTGCGCATTGCAGCGATCCAGTCGCTGAAAACGGGTTCGAAACTGCCTGCTTTCAGGACGGCTTCCAAATAGCGATGGTCGGTCTTTTCGAATGCTTTTGATTGGTCCAAATTGATCAGAGCACCTCCAAAGCCAGCTGTGGTCTCGGCCCTCTCTATGATGTATCGCATAAGGTGGAGGTTGTCGGGAATAGACCTGCTCTGGATTGTGCACGTTTGCGCTTCTCCGACAAGGCTACCGGCGACGAGCGCGAACCTTTTCGCTAACACCTTGGCCAAAATCTTAAACTCTGTGTTTAGCAGAGTTATGGGCCAAAAATTTCTCTAGTACGTCCCCATTGTCGGCGTCTTTCTTCAGCAGTGTCACCACACCTCTATTAACAGCACTAGTAATCCTCTCAATCTGTTGCCAGTTGCAGTAGACATCTGCCAAGAGGTCGCCAAACATATCTGGCATGAATACATAGAATTCGAAGGGCAAACCAATCCAAACAGGGTGATCTGCCACTTGTGCAATCGCTCATCGCCTCCCAAATTTCAGCAGTTGTTATCGGTCTTTCACATAGACTCGCGTCAGCTGCCGAGAGCCGCGGCAAGCCATCCAGGTACGAACTAAAGTCCACTACCGTTGTCGACTCAATGCCCTCTCCAAACAATGTAAGTCACGCTTTCGACCCTCTTCCCACACATTATACAGAGGTTCGTTGCGCTTGTGTGGTATATATCCCTTTTCACTGACTTGGTGTTCAATGCCTGATCCTGGGCAGCGATGATTAGGCTTTCAGTCTTCTTTTGTAGGTCACCTTTGCTGAGCCACCTCCATGATGCTTCCTGGTCTTTTAATTTGTTAGTTTCACGGTGGAACTGACCATGTAATTCCATGCGGAGTGGAGTTTCTTTTCTCATGTTGGTTATTATTATTATTATTATTATTCCAGGGGATGTGGGTTTGAGTACCACGAGCAGCCTTCGACATTTTGCATAAGGCGGCGAACTGGCAGAATCATTAGTACGCCGGGCAAAATGTTAGTTTCGTCCGTCTTCACGTTTTGAGTTCAAGGTCCGTCAAGGTCCACTTTGCCTTTCATCCTTTCAGGGTCGATGAAATAAGTACTATATATAATCGACTATCACCACCACCCCCATGCACGCACACACACACACACACACACAAATTTCAGGTCTTGTAACTATAGTAGAAAGGATTATTATTATTATTATTGTATCTGCCAATTTTATCAATAATATATCAGTTCATGCAACTCTATAAATCAGGAATAAGTTCGTTGTTATACTCGCTTTATTTAATCTGTATGATTCTGTGTGTGTGTGTGTGTGTGTGTGTGTGTGTGTGTGTGTGTGTGTGTGTGTGTGTGTGTGTGTGTGTGTGTGTGCGAACGTATGTGTGTGTGTATGTGATAAATGATTTCCAACTTTAACGTACGACGTTAAATTGTATCGTGTGGTGTATTTGTAATTATTTGATGCTTAATTGCGTATCAAATGCTCGTAATAATGTTGCGTACTTTGTACTGTACAAATTTAGGATCAACATTATGTAAAGCTTTAGATCATTTAACACCGCTTTTATTCCGAGTTTCATCAAAGTGATTCGCTCTTAGTATTAATCTATTGTCTACATCCATTAGACCGATTCATCGAATTCCTTTCCTTTTTATATATACTTCTTCAAGCATATCTTTTAGATCAACCGTAGCTATTAATTAGCTTACACAATCAGTATACTTTAGCATGAAAATAAATCGATTCTGATTGAATGAAAATTGGTTGGTAGAATCGCTAGAGTGTCAGACAAAATAATGTCTTGCTGTTATTAGCTCCGGATCTCTAATTAATGCGCTCGAGTCCTGCCGAGGTCAATTTTGCAGTTCATCCTACCAGGTTCGATAAAACTGAAGTATACCAATCAAGCACTGGAGTCGACATAATCGATTATACAACACTGTTAAATTTGAAGCTTTGTACCTGTGTTAAAAATTACTGTTTGTAAGTTCTACAGAGAAAACCTTGAACGTCCTGTTTCGCCAAACAGTTCTATTTCTCTTTTTAAATATGTGTGTTTCTAAAGTTAGTTTGGCTATAAATTTGAAGTAATTTGGAAAGAATACTCTAAAGTAATGAAGAATAAAATGTTTTGAATGGTACAACAATGCACTATAATACAAAAAATGGACTATATACCTGTTGTAATCTAGTTATCCATAGTCCGATGATATTTCGGAATAAAATTCCTTCTACAGTTATTCTTAGATGGAGTCGCTTCTATCATTCATCCTAAAGGAATATGAATCGTTTTATATTTAAAACCGATTATAGCAGCGACTCCATCTAAGAATATCTGAAGTAAGAATTTTATTCCGAAATATCATCGGACTATAGATAACTAAATTACAATAGGTATATAGTCCATTTTTGTATTATAGTGCATTGTTGTACCATTCAAAACTTTTTATTCTTTACAAACAATACACAATGCTTCAAGCAAACTACAATACTCTCCTATCTAAAGTAATATTTCAAACGATTCTAACTTAATGTTTTTAGAAGAGGGTGAAATGGAAGTTGTAACGTTCATATCTTTCTTAAAGGTAATATGGTTTAAAAGTTTGTTTCATAAACATAGTTTTATGGTCGATCTTACTTGAGTTACCTTGGGCAAGCAACAGCCATCACCACCCAAAAGTATCAGATTCATAAGGGAATAGTATGAGATGCCTAAGGCAAAAGCAACTGTTTGGGACTCATTTTCTATTTTGCATCAAGCCTCAGACTGGGAGATACAAGTGGATCTGAAGGAGAGACTCCACTTTCTAGAAGAAACGGCAGTAACATCGCTCTAACCATCTTACTGCTATGCAGGAGCACAAAAACAGTCATCGGAGCTGAACTTAGTGCCCTGAGAGTAGAGAGTTAACATTTTTTTCAAACCAGAGTAGACCAAATATCATAGCTTGGCTGATGAAACTCTTGTCAAAAGATGAAACACAACCTCATTCCCTATTAAAGTTGGCCGCCAAGGTTGATGAAAATCCTGCTCCCACTTCATGCTTCACACTCATCCAGCCATTTTTTAATTTCTCGATCCACTCATACATACCTCTAGCAGTAGAGCGCTATCCTCACATATTTTTTTAAGTAAGGTGGTGTGATTTAGTAGCTATTTCTAATAGCTGATTTAATTGTAATAGGTAATTTAGTTGTAATAGGTAATTTAGAACGACCTGGTAGATATTCCGTTTTTGGTGTATTTTGTATCTGACATTTCTAATATTGGTTTCAAATTTTGGTACAAGATCAGCCTTTTTGGTGGGAGGGGTAAGTCGATTACATCGACCCCGGTGCTCAACTGGTACTTATTATCGAACCCGAAAGGATGAAAGGCAAAGTCGGCCTCGGCGGAATTTGAACTCAGAATGTAAAGATGAACGAAATGCCGCTCAGTATTTTGTCCTGCTTGCTAATGATTCTGCTGGCTCACTACTTTTGTTGTTTCAATTAATCTGAGTTTCGTATCCACTTGCCAAACCCTTACTATTCTCTTAACGGCTAGCAAAATAATAATATATATAAGAGGGAAAAGGATTAGTAACACATGTGGAGAGAACTGGCTTCAATCGAGAGTCGAAACTCCGTCACAATTTCGATTCATCAAATGATTATACCATGATCTCCACGCATTATAAGTTAACTTAGGAGCAAGTAGAACTGTGAAGGATATTGAATCAATTTATTGTTGGTACATATTTCATCTCTCCAAACAGATGAAAAGCGTAATCGATCCGGATATGATTTGAATTCAGACTCTGAAAATACCAAACGAAACAAAGAAAAAAACTATAAAAGCATTTTGCCATTTCCGCAGGTTAAATATCGGCATTGATGTAGATGTTGCTTAGCTTATGTCAGCTTCGACTGAGCAGTTCTATGATTAAATGTATCCCATCCCTATATACTCGTTTCTTATTTCTATGGTTTCTATGGAATAATATATCTAAGATTACATTATCCAATGTATTATTTTTTTTCTTTTGGGGTATGTTATTTGAGAGAAATTCGGTTGCTATTACTGGCAGATCGAATGACGACATAGAGGCTTTGCTGGCACAAACCTACATATTTTGGAAAACGTGTTAAGTCGATTAAATTAACTTTAGTACATGACAGATATTCATTTTGTGTAACCCAAAGAGAATGAAGTGTTAACCTCACTGGATTTGAACTTAGAACGTAAACGGTCGGATTCAGTACATCGCTCATACTTATTTTATGAAGCCTGCAGCTGGGATTAAAGAACTTTGAATTTCGAGACTAAATACCGAAACTGTCCAATAGTTTCGATCTCTTCGCCTTTTTCCTCCCTTCTCTGAATTATGAACAAATGTCACGGCACCTAACTAGGACATATTTTGTGCACCCTGCAAAGATGAAAGAAAACTCAACATTGACACGATTCGTAGTCACAACGCAAAATAACTAAATATTACGAAGTATTATTTTCGGCAATTTACCGATTCTGCCATCATCTGCCATTCCACAGGTAAACATTAAGATGGCAGCCAAATCTCTCTCAAATAGCACACTATTAATTACAGAAATAGAAAGGACACACTGAATAATATACCCCGGATTACACTATTCCTGGAAAAAATGTGATGGTCATGGAATTAGTTACTCTTGATTATTTTGTTCGATCAGGACTAACCTAGAGATTAAATAACAGTATATTGATTATCGATCTCTAACGCTAATATTTGTTTAAAATTTTGGCACACGGCCAGCAGTTCCAGGGAAAGGGATAAGTCGATTAAATCGGCCCCAGTGCTTGACTGGCACATATTGTATCGACCTTGAAAGGATGAAAGGGAAAAGTCAACTCCAGCAGCATTTGAACCAAAAACATAAAGACGGGCGAAATTCCGCTAAGTATTTTGCTCGACGGGATGATGATTCTTTTCTACTCTAGGCACATGGTCCGAAATTTTGGGTGGGAGGAGACCAGTCGATTAGATCTACCCTAGTACGCAACTGGTGCTTAATTTATCGACCCCGAAAGGATGAAAGGCAAAATCGACCTGACGGAATTTGAACTGAGAACGTAACGGCAGACGAAATACCGCTATGCATTTCGCCCAGCGTGCTAAAGTTTCTTAGTTCTTTATTGCCCCCCCCCACCAAGGGGCTAAACATAGAGGGGACAAACAAGCACAAACAAAGAGATTAAGTCAACTACATCGACCCCAGTACGTAACTGGTACTTAATTTATCGACCCCGGAAGGATGAAAGGCAAAGTCGACCCCAGCGGAATTTGAACTGAGAACGTAACGGCAGACGAAATACCGCTAAGCATTTCGTGCTAACGTTTCTGCCAGCTCGCCGCCTTACCTCTAACGCTAATATTGATTTCTGACATCTTTTACCGGTAAAATACTTTAAAAAAAAATATAATATATAAAGCTTTTTTTTAACCCAATAACTTATGATAAATGTGAGCTAATTTGCAACACTTTCTAAATAAAGAGATGTGTGGGTGAAGTCATTGTAGCAGTAACTTCCTAAAACATTATTTTCTTTTCCATCTTATAAAAAGACTTGAGCAAAAGAAAAATTATTCCGTTTGACACATACTGAGTCAGATTAGAAGACAACTGTTTTCACCTGTCAAATGTAATTTAAATTAATTCTTTATTAAAGACAACTACTAATTGCCAGTAATATTGTTTATCAAAGAAAAAAATTTGACTGAGCCTCATTCATCAAACCGGAAATTAGGTGAATCGAAAAATACAAAGGCTTTCACGTGGTCACTGGACCTACTAGAAATACCAACCAAATCACTGTTGAATCACACCCAGCTATCTTTGAAATATTTACATAAAGCTTGGGAAAAGACGCGATGGGTATGGCTGAAATACATTTTATGTGCATGGCTGAAATGCCTACAAGATCAGGATTGTCTTGGCCAAAACAATAGTGACCTTAACAACTGAAAATCAGGTTTCAAAATTGAAGCATCTTTAATAGAGTCTAGAACTAACATTGTATATATGACAGAAAATGCTTTTCATCCAAACTTTAATTACATGGTGTTAAGCGCGTGAGATATAACCATCATCTGTCATCATCTGTCATTCCACAGGTCTATCACCAGTCTGTCACCAGTAATATTCACGGAAGTGGGTGATGTTGCCGAGAGCCATGTAATATTGATTTCAAATGTTGACACAAAGTTAGCAAGCTCGGGGAAGGGTGCAAGTCGATTACATCGAACCCAGTGCCCAACTGGTATTTCTTTCTTTCTTTTTATTCCGAAAAGGTGAAAGGCTAGGTCGACCTCGGCGGAGTTTGAACCTCAGAACGTAAAGATGAATGAAATACCGCTAAGCATTTTGCCTGGCGTGATAACGATTCTGTCAGCTCACTGCCTTCAAGAACCATGTATTATTCGATTTAAGTTTTGGCACAAGGACAGTATTTTCAGGCGAGGGTGGGGTAAATCAATTGCATCAACCTCAGTGCTCAACTGGTACTTAATTTATCGACTCCGAAACGATGAAAGGCAAAGTCGACCTCGGCAGAATTTGAACTTAGAACATGATGAAGTGCCGCTAAGCATTTTGACCGACGTGCTAACGATTCTGCCGCCTCGCCACCCTAAGAATCATGTAATATCGAAACAAAATGCGATTGAGTTTACTACCCAAATACGAAACAGAACAATGGTAAGAAACAAGAATAATACAGTCAGAACCTTTTAGGCTGCTGAAAATTCGAAGTCTCGACGACATCGAGAATATTCAACGTAGTAAAGACTGCATCAAAAAAATTAATATTCTTCTTCAGATCCAGAAACTATTTCGTCCTCCAAAGACTGCTAGATCTTTGCAAAGCACTGGTGATAAAATCCAGAGAATGGTCGTTCAACTGTTTGGTTTTAAGTCACTTACAAAGAACAACCTCTGGATTACATATGCGAAATGTTGTCTCCTCACTGTGTTTTCTTGCACGACAACACTGGCCTCTGCTCCCTTGAGCTAGCTTGTCATGTAACAACCCCCACTCAGGTACTCCTAACTCGTTCCTCTTTCTTCTTCATTCATATTGTGTGCACCCACCTTCCTGTCATTCCTTCGCAGACCGTCAAATCTCTGGGATTTATTCCCTGTGCATTTTTCCGGAAACGGTCTTCTTGCAACTGTTCTCGAAGGACATCAACTGGGTCGTCGAGCTCATCAACCTTGGAGAGACTTCAGAGTCCATAGAAATAATCTCTACCTCCAAACCATCAAAAGCCATTCTGAACAAATTTTTAAAATCATTGAGAAAGATAAAAGATACTATAATCTTTGCAGTTTTTCCCCTGACTGATAAGGCTGGAAGAACTAACTGATGCATAGAAAGGAGAGTGAACCCAGTGCGTCAGTAAACTATTTTTTGTACTGAGTGAAGGTTATACTATCAGTTGTATTATCTCTTTAAAATTCTTCACTAAAAAACAATTGGGTTGTACCTGCTCTATTCCGAATATGTAGGCTGGCTCTAACTTGGAGTGCAGAAAACAGGAACAACTGATGTCATTTTATATTTGTTCTGACAAATGAGGTAATGTTTAATCAATAAACTCTTTTATCTCTCCAATCTCTTGGCATTACACTTTAATTCTTTCCCATTCAAGATATGGTTCAGTTCAGTCCATTATCACTGAAGATTTGGGTATTAGACGCGTGTCTGCCAAGTTTGTGCCAAAACTGCTTTCAGCTGACCAAAAGGATACAGGGCTTTCAGTTGCACAATATCTCCTTGATTGTGTCGAGAACGGTAAAACTTTTTCCACACTCTGCATATGCCTCTGAGCAGGTATCGCCAAGCTTTTGGCAAAATTTGATGCAGATTCTCTGCTCAACTTTCTCTGTCCTTCGAAACACTGCTGTAAGCAGCGAAATGTTAAAACTTAGTGCGCATGTATAGCAGAGTTCAAGGTTAATTTGTACCAAGCCACTTTACTCCGCGTGCTTTAGCTTCGTTACGATGGCAACAGTCCAGATACTTCTTGATCAGACCACGTACTTAGCAGGGCGTTGAGTTCAAATGCCGCCCAGATCGATTTTGCCCTTAATCTTTTCGAGGTCGATAAAATAAGTACCAATTGAGCACTGGGGTCGATATAATCGATTTATCACCACCACCACCCCACGAAATTGCTGGCTTTGTGCCAAAATTTGAAACCAATACTTAGTTTCGTGTTTGCAACCTGACAGTGACTATTACAACTTTATAATCAGTTTTTTAAATGATTGCTTCTGTAATCAAGAACAACTGGATCCTAGGAAAACAATGTTACAATTAAGGCATCATTCATGCAATGCATTACCCCAGATAACAAATTTACAGAAGCTACACGTTTCTTGACATTACTTCAAAAAGGTTTACTTCTGTAAGTTTAAGAAAACATTTCAGCTAGTTCAAACTATCTCAAAGAAAATGGTTTTTATTCCATGCTACAAAAAGAAGTCGAAAACACAATGAAATGACATCAAGTAAAAATGCAATGGAAATGGTCATTGATATCGTTTTGATTTTAAAGTTCTTCGAGTGCTTTCTAGTCCTTGTTATAATTTCTTATATGAGTTTGCATAGAAGGGGAGTCATTCAGAAAGGCAACGGTCTTTGGCATATTCGGTGTACAGCCATAGCCAATCGTCATTCGCAAGCAAGTATTACTTTATATATTATTACTATGCTTTCGTTAATTGCTTTAGGTGCCTAAGTATTGGTGAGTAGACATAGACACCCCCTCGGGTCTCTTAACCTTGATTCAGCTGAACATCTAGGATATGACAATTGAAATGAGTGATGGCTACACCAGCACTCATTTGCAACACATTTGCAGCTAATCTGACTGGAGCAACGTGAAGTGAAATTCCTTGATCAAGTATACAAATGTGACACCAGGTCGAGGAATTGAACCCACGACCTTTTGATTTTGAGTAAAACAACCTCACCACTAGGACATGCACCTTCACTAAAGGAAGCATACTATAAGCTCATAATAAGAGGTTTTACAGAAATCGAGTTTGAATAGGGATCCGAGTATGCAACAATTTCGAAACAGAACTGTATTGATAGAAATAGCAGAGATAATATACATAGCATGATTTCACACTAATGTGAATATGAGTCCTCCCTATTTTAACAATTGTATCAATTTTTTTTCCATACCTCT
>NC_142931.1:55178063-55180563 GCF_046866305.1 Octopus bimaculoides | reverse complement strand
AGAATTTTTATTCATTAAGATAGAAGAAATACACATAATTATATATATATATACTTTTTTTCCTTCCCACGTTTAATTTCCTCCCCACGTTTATTTTTTTTTTTTTTACTATTGTGCCAGACTTTCCTCCTCACTCTTCACAGCCGTCATTCGCCATGATAGATCGCTAACCACTACACACATTTTTTTCACTTCTTATTTCTTTCTGTGTCCCTTTCTATGGAAGAGCATAGGCTCGAAACGTTAAAGACTTTTGAATTCCCAAGCGTTATACTAATACATCTGTTTGTTTTCTACACCACCTGTCTTCGTCTGTTGTTTTTTTTTTGTGAATTCTCCCTATATATATATATATATATATATATATATATATATATATATATATATATATATATATATATATATATATATATATATATACCGGATGTCCCAGAAAGTATTTATCGATGATTTTTTAAATTCTTGAAATTTATTGGATGAAGCACAGCGATTGATTGTGCATAGTGATTCGTGTGTGTTTCAACACACAAAAACCGTTAGATTCCCTTCAACATTTAAATTTAATTTGCCAAAATTCCGTGCTGCATTTTGTCAGTGAACAGGTTGAGGTCTCAAAGAGACGAAAATATTTTAGCAAATTAAATTTAAATGTTGTAGTGACTCTAACGATTTTTCTGTGATTTTAAATGGCTAATAAACACCTTCCACGCTGATAGGAGAATGTACGAAAAAACAACAACAGACGAGGACAGGTGGTGTAAATAACAAAAGGATGTATTAGTATGACGCTCGGGAATACGGAAAGTCTTTGACGTTTCGAGCTACGCTCTTCAACAGAAAGAATACGGAGACAAGGAGAAAAACACGGAGAGAAAAAAATTGCATAGTGTTCGGTCAACGGTCAATCATAATAATCTTTTTTCTTTTTTCTTGAGGCTCTGAATGTCTAGAGTGAAGAGAAGCTTAGAAGGGCCGGGAGGGAAAGAGAAAGAGTTGAATAGACGAAGCGCGTGGTTAACCTACTTGGAAAAGGATGCGTGGCGTTCGATCATATAATAATATAGGTAATATATAGATATATGCATATATCGATACGTTTCTATGTTTTCATTTTTATGTTTTCGTTTCTCATTGTGTTCAACGTTTTTTTTTTTTATGTCATGTACCCATATATGCATGTATATATATATACATATATATGTAGGTATGTACATATATGTATGGATATATGTATATATTTTTATATTATTATATATATATAAAGATACGAGTTACTAATCGCTTCTTGCATCCGAAACGCGGGTCTAGGCAGGTTTTTATAACATGCCTTGTGTCTCCAAGCAATATTTAGGTTCTAAGCACATGGTCTACTCTCATTTCCATTGAGTTACACAACAACTAGCTTTTGTTTAAAAACATTTGCGGACAACACGTGTAACAACAGATGCTTCGGCTCACGCTTTTGATTTCACTTCTGGTTCTCGTTTTAAACTTCATGCAAGTGAAGTCATGAAATTGCGTTGCTGTTTAAGCTATGTTATAAAGTAATACTTTTAAATAATACTTTAAATTAATGGGTATTCATTTTGTATGTGCCTGTGCAGACACATACATACACATGTACACACATATATACACAGAACTATATATTCATGTATACGTATGCATACATACTTATAAGCACACATACACACGCTTCCACACATATTAAAATATATATCTATAAAACCTATTAATTAAACATTTCGAAACCAATTTTGTTTTGTTTTTTTTGTTGCTTTTTTTTCTTTGTTTTTTGGGGGGCAGGGTGGTTTCCTCTGAACCAGAACGAAATTCAAGGAAGCTTATATTTACATAACAACTCAGTAATAGTTTGAACAAAAGAAGTGAACTGTTAAGTCTTGTTTTTGAACCCCACCACCGCTTGACAACCGATGTCGGTTTGTTTACGACCCCATAAGTTTGCGGTTCGTCAAAAAGCGACCGATATATTAAGTAACAGGCTTAAAAAAGTACTGAGGTTCATTTGTTCGACTAAACTTTTCAAAGCAATGCACCAGCATGGCCGCAAGCCAATAGCCAAAACAAGTGAAAGATAAAAGATAAATAAACAAGAGTTTATGAAAATAACCGCGATAATAAAACGAAAATAAAGGTACTGAGCTGACAGAATCGTTAGCACTCCGGGCAAAATGCTTAGCGGTATTTCGTCCGTCTACACGTTCTAAGATCAAATCCCACCGAGGTCGACT
Organism: Octopus bimaculoides; assembly: GCF_046866305.1. NCBI lineage: Eukaryota > Metazoa > Mollusca > Cephalopoda > Octopoda > Octopodidae > Octopus > Octopus bimaculoides. The sequence continues at coordinate 55,178,311 of NC_142931.1, read as the reverse complement.
TTGCCTTTTATCCTTTCTGGGTCGGTAAAATAAGTACCAGTTGAATACTGGGGTTGATATAATCGACTAGCCTCTCTCCCAAAATTTCAGGCCTTGTGCCTTTAGTAGAAAGGATATTAAAACGAAAATAAAACGTGTACAGTAAAGATAATAACGGTATTTCACAGATATATGTAGATTGCTCACAATCCAAGCAACAGCATAACTTTCTTTCTACCTGAAGGGTCCATTAGAGAAAAATGGTTGGG
>NC_142931.1:55103063-55173063 GCF_046866305.1 Octopus bimaculoides | reverse complement strand
GTTCTTCATGGGAGAGTGACCTACTCAAGTCTGTGACTAGGGATTTTGTTGCTGATGGTGTGTTGGCGTCCTCGGTGTTAGTGTTATCTCGTTCTGTGGACGTGTCCTGTTCATCTTTGTTGGTGTAATCGGCCGAGTTGTGTCGGTATTTGGTACAAAGCCAGTGGAATTTAAGTTTGAGGCGTTTCTTCTGTTGGTCAACGCAATGGTGGTAGCATTGGTCAATAGCTGCGGTTGTTCTTCGGTTGTATGTTCAATGGTTGACATGATGCTGAATATTATTTCAGAGAATTTGCGTATATGCTCATGTAGTTGTTGGTGTAGATGGTGTATGATTTTTCTGATGACGAACGTATGTACATATTTCAGTGATCGTCGTATTTATATGCATGTATGTATATATATATACATGTGCGTATATATATATGTGTGTGTGTGTGTGTGTGTGTGTGTGTGTGTGTGTGTGTGTGTGTGTGTGTGTGTGTGTGTGTACACACATATCTTAATATATAAAACTGAGAATGCATGTCTGTCTGTCTGTGAACTCCTAAAACTCGAGAACTACATAACCGATTTCATTCAAAGTATACATATACATAGATATATATACATACATACATACATACATACATACATACATACATACATACATACATATATATATATGTATGGAACGAACACGACACAATGAAGTAGAGAAATTTGAAAAGACAACACGAAACCGGTTATTTCTCAAAATACAATGTTTATATACCAAAAAGATTTTATAACATTTTTCTAACATTTTTCTAACATTTTTCTAACATTTTTTAAACATTTTTCTGACATAATTTAAATATATACTTTAACCATGTAACACAAGCCTTCTGTAGTTTTTTCAGTCTTATTATCTTTTATATACATATATATACATATATATATCTTTATGTGTGTATATATATATATATATATATACACACACATATATATGTATATGTAGACCCATATATATATATATATATATATATATATATATATATATATATATACATGTATACATATAGGTACATACACACATATATATCTATAGACACACACACACATATATATATGTAAGTATACACATACATATACATATATATATATGTACACACATATATATATACATATATACATACTTACTTAGGCGATCAAAAGAGTTGTAATACATATATGTGAGTGTGTGTGTGTGTGTGCGTGTATGTACATACATAGATATGTACATATATATATATATATATATATATATATATATATATATATATATATATATATATATATATATATATATTTATATATATATATATGTACATATATATATTTATATATATATATATGTACATATATATATATATATATATATATATATATATATATATATATATATATATATATATATATATATATATATATATATATATTTACACACATAAATAAAGACATACATATATGTATGTGTTTGTGTCTGTGCTGTGTGTGTGATGTGCAAGGCATAAAGTTTGTCTGTCTACATTCCTGTATCTTATTTCCAAAAAAAAGCTTGTCTGTGTCACATGCATTATATTTGGAAAACAAGGGATATAACATTTTTGGGTTTTTAACACCAAATTTATTCCACTAATGAACTCAATATAAAATAAGAAATAAAATACTTTAAAAAAGTATTGCATTCACATTGTTTTTTATAACACAGACATTTTGTTTTGGTAGTTTAACAAAAAATATGTACAAATTAAATATTGTGAACCTGGAAAAATATGTCAACATTTTATAACAATAAAAAAAAGCTCTAAAGAAATTGATTGACACAGACACCATTGTTAACAACACGTTTACATTAGTTTTATGATACATATTTCTCTAAAAATAGCTGTCATTTGAAGATGATGCTTCTTAACTTGGAAAGGAAACAATACAAATGTTTATGTATGGATCCCAACCAGAGAATAATAACACTACCCACGTTGTAAAAGCAATTAAACATAAGAAATGAATGTTTCAGTAACATATACAAAATATATTTGGCTCAGCTCCATATCAACAACTACAAAGCATTCTTTGTTGTAATTTCTTCTGGCTTCAAATAAAATCTGAGTAGCTAGTAATGAGGTAGCCAAATGATTCAATTCCTCTTTAATAGCAATATTCCTATTATTGATACAGTCAGATCTTGATGTTAGAAGTGTGTGTTACCAAACTTGATATCACAAAGCATCTGAATTACAGTTTTACAGTCCAAAGACAAACACAGTTGGCTGAAGCAAGAATCTAACTACTGACCTGCTCGAGAGTCAATGGCTTGTACCTTATCACATATGAGCGGGTGTAATAGTCTCTAAGACACTTAACTGAAGCTGGCTAAGTCAACCTGATTTGAATAAGTACAATGGTTTATTGCAGTTGCTCAGCACTTCAAAGAACAAAGGTGAATCCATAATGAATGCATATATATGTCACTAACCAGTAAATGTCATTGAAGTTCTACTTTAAGCCAGGACCATGACAAAAACATACATCAGAACATTAGTTATATTAATTTTAATATTAACCTCAGAAAGAAAATATGATATTAGGACAATGCTGGAATGAAAAAAAGAAAATCTTATAATTTTAAGAGTGATGTTGTACTACACATTCATTAGTCAAGTTATAGCACTAATTTGAAATAAATAGATTTAATTCAACCATTTAAAAGAAATATGTCCCCTCTCAAAGGATCTTTGTTTCAATGCCACATCCCCTTTCAAAAGATCTTTGTCTTGCAAGTTACTTGGAGACCCTGACAGTGCTGGTGCTACATAAAAGCATCCACTCCACACTGTAAAGTAGTTGGCATTTGGAAGGTCATCCAACTGCAAAAAAAAACATGCCAAAACTGACCTTGCTTGTGCTGGTGCCACATAAAAACATGGTGTAGTCTTCTACCTAGCCAGTTCCTGTCAAACTATCCAACTCATGCCAGCATGAAAAACGGACGGTAAATGATGATGATGATGAAGAAGAAGAAGAAGAAGAAGAAGAAGAAGAAGAAGAAGAAGAAGAAGAAGAAGAAGAAGAAGAAGAAGAAGAAGAAGAAGAAGAAGAAGAAGAAGAAGAAGAAGAAGAAGAAGAAGAAGAAGAAGATGATGATCAATTCATGAGTAATGAAAGTGGCCATGACAGGAAATATTTAGTTTAATGCTACAGGAACTAGAACGAAACTATATCATGTCTGTATCCAATTCAAAGGAGTTTGTAATTTTTTTTTCTTTTTTTTGGTATTGGGATTCTGTTAAGTCAGCCTTATAAATGTTCTAAGTTTGTAAACTAAATTATAAAATTAAATTTTGAAGTCTTTAAGAAAAGTGAAGTGGTTAGCTCTCTTCTCTCTCTCTCTTTCTCTTTCTCTCTTTCTCACTCTCTCTCTCTCTCTCTCTCTCTATCTCTATCTCTCCCTCTCTCTCTCTCTCTCTCTCTCTCTCTCTCTCTCTCTCTCTCTCTCTCTCTCTCTCTCTCTCTGGTCTTGAATGACAACAAAGAATTCTCTATTAATAATACTGGATACTGGTCAATATTATTTTCATTGCCAAAGTTATTTGAGTGACCTGGAAGTGAATTTGGATGCTGAATCTGAATATGGCATCAGTTTTGCTAGATTGGCTCTAGTTTTTGACATAATCAATGACTTTCATATCTGAGAATTCGATATGCTTAGCCTTCTGAGATCCCTAACATTTTTATGATATACACTAGTTACTGAATTGATTTTTAGATATTAGGTCATCTGATATCATCATCATCATCATCGTTTAACGTCCGCTTTCCATGCTAGCATGGGTTGGACGATTTGACTTAGGACTGGTGAAGCAGATGGCTACACCAGGATCCAATCTGATTTGGCAGAGTTTCTACAGCTGGATACCCTTCCTAACGCCAACCACTCCGAGAGTGTAGTGGGTACTGGCAACGGCCACGCACAAAATGGTGTATTTTACGTGCCACCTGCACAAGAGCCAGTCCAGCAGCACTGGCAACGATCTCGCTTAAATGTCTTTACACGTGCCACCGGCACAAGTGTCAGGAAGGCGACGCTGGGCACAGGTGCCATCACGATTTTGCTTTCGCTTGCCCCAACAGGTCTTCGCAAGCCGAGTTTCATGTCCAATGAAGGAGATGACATTGGCATGAGTGCCAGTCATCGAATTTAGTTTGATTTCAATTTCGATTTCACTTGCCTCAACAGGTCTTCGCAAGTGAAGTTTAGTGTCCACTGATATATTTCATATTAAAGGCAATCAGAACACATTGACATAAAATACCTAAAAATATTCACTGCATCATAGCACTAAAAATCATGAAAATAAACACAAAACATTTTATGGTATCTTATGCAATTATAGTATATAAGACAATACAGTAACATAGGCTAATTAAGTGCATTAAAATATGTCAATCAATCCTTCAAAACCCACTGTTTGTATTATTTTCTTTTGTGTGGTTTAGCATGACATTCACACTGAAAGTTCCAGCAGTAGTCTGCTATCATGTATCTGTCTCATCTACCTTGATATCTTTCTTCCGTTACCTTTATATCCTGGTGGAACCTCTCCCCTTGTTCCTCTCTGGAAATCCGCCCAAGTGGTTATGGAAGAAATGTATTTTTATGTTCAAATTAACAGCTGTATTTTTAACCCATTGAGCAGCCTTTCCATAAATTCCTCAGAATTGTCTGCTTTCTTGTTACCCGAGAAATTCTCAATAGCTGAGACATGAGTGTCCCAAGCAGAAATGTCAACATCATTCATATATTTTGAAAAGCTAGAATCTTTGATAAGTTTACAAATATGAAAACCAGTAAATATTTTACCTTTGAATTTTTCAAGTCCGTGAAGGTGCATGGCTTAGTGGTTAGGGCATTCGGCTGGTGATTGTAAGGTCGTGAGTTCGATTCCTGGCGACGCGTTGTGTCCTTGAGCAAGACACTTTATTTCACGTTGCTCCAGTCCACTCAGCTGGCAAAAATGAGTAGTACCTGTATTTCAAAGGGCTGGCTTTGTCACACTCTGTGTGTCATGCTGAATCTCCCTGAGAACTACGCTAAGGGTACACGTGTTTGTGGATTGCTCAGCCACTTGCACATTAATTTCACGAGCAAGCTGTTCTGTTGATCGTATCAGCTGGGAACCTCGTTGTCGTAACCGACAGAGTGCTCCTTTTTTCAAGTCCAGGAACGTTCTGCAAAGATAGTGAAGCAATAGTCATCTTTGTCCAAAATTTTAACAAAATTCTTCATCAGCCCTGCTTTGATATGGACGGGAGAGAGATTGTTGTTTGTTCTTTGAACTAATGATTCATTAATGATATTTGCTGTCTCAATGGCCACAGTCTCCCTTGAAGGCCATGTCACTTTTTCTCAAGGATCTTGCTTTGCTCTACTATCCTATAAGTACATGAAATAAGGGTATTTCATGTACCCATTTTGATGTCCAAGCATAAATTCACCATCTTTAAACTTTTTTCTTTTCCCATTTCTTCACATCTGCGTGGCACCTTGGGCAAGTGTCTTCTACTATAGCATCGGGCCAACCAAAGCCTTGTGAGTGGATTTGGTAGACGGAAACTGAAAAGAAGCCCGTCGTATATATGTATATATATATATATATATGTATGTGTGTGTATATGTTTGTGTGTGTGTGTGTTTGTCCCCCCAACATCGCTTGACAACCGATGCTGGTGTGTTTATGTCCCCGTAACTTAGCGGTTCGGCAAAAGAAACCAATAGAATAAGTACTAGGCATCCAAAGAATAAGTCCTGAGGTCAATTTGCTCGACTAAAGACGGTGCTCCAGCATGGCCGCAGTCAAATGACTGAAACAAGTAAAAGAGAGTAAAGAGTATCTGAGAAGGATATATACAGGTTTTGCATACCTTATGGGAACTCATGACTTGTATTGATTTTCAAGCTTTACTCCAAAATAAGGAAGATGTGTTTGTTTTAAAAGTCAATGATATTTTTCTATGCTTTTCTATAGCACTTTTGCCACAGACATAGCAGATGTTTGAACATCTGGATTGCTCAAACAGGTTCTTCATGATGAACTTATATTTAAATACGTCATAAGTAAACAAGCATAAGTGTTGAAATGTATTGTAGAACAAGTAGAAAGATATATTTTTCAATGCATAAATACTGATAGAACAACATATATAGGACAAAACATTTTTCAGCAATGAGCATTGAGGATTGAAATCACACCCTTCTGATTTCCTGTCAGAGTGTTTTACCTTTAAGCTAAACTGCTGACTGACGAATTCTTCTGCAATTTTAGTTTGATTTTCATGGTTGGTTGTTGACAAATTTTTCTGCTTTTAAAGGATTTTATCCTATATATACTGATCTATCAGTATTTACACATTGAAAAATGTATCTTTCTACTTGTTCTACAATACATTTCAATGCTTCAAAAATAAACTTATGTTTGTTTACATATGACATAATTTATAGGACATCTAGCATTTCTGGATGACTTTATAAGTTTTAAAATTGCAGTAGAATTCATCAGTCAGCAGTTTAGCTTAAAGGTAAAGCACTCTGACCGGAAATCAGAAGGGTGTGAGTCTGATCCTCATGGCTGGCTGCTGACAAATTTTTCTGCTTTTAAAGGATTTTATCCTATATATGCTGTTCTATTAGTATTTATGCATTGAAAAATATATCTTTCTACTTGTTTTATATTTAATTCTTTATCTACCAAAAAAAAAAAAAAGTTTTAAAAACCAATTATTAACTTCATAAACAATTTTTAAAGTTAGGTCTTCAATAAAAGTTAAATAACAATGCAGAAGAGAAAGATATGTGGAGAAGAGTCCTTGTTTTATATGCCAACAAATATGTTGGCAAAGTTACATGATTCAACGTTTTTATCAAATATGGCATTCTCGCCTAGGAATTCCTGACTGAGTTGCTGAATATTAAATTATTATGACTTCTGACCTAAACTTACCTAACTTAACTTCTAGCCAACATTTTAATAGAACTCAGAAAAATCCCTATATGTCAAATTAGGACAACATTATAATTTGAAGGAAATCCATTATTTCAAAAACAGAGGTCATTCTTGGATTCAGTGCCTCCAAATTACCATAAACTCATTCAAATATTGTTGGCAACTAAATTTTTTCTTTTTTTTTTTTTGATAATCAGTGGATTATACCCATCACCAACAATATTCTGTGCCTTCTTAAAACATCAATGTTTATAAGTTGCATAATAATTGTAATATCAACAAGTGTATTGTGAAAGAGACAGTATCAGGTAACTCTCAACTAAATGATCCTGAAATAAGCTCCACTCCTGTGCAACACTTTCTAGGAAACTGCAAGAAATGGAAGATAATAAAAATACAAAATAAATAAATCAGAATGCAAAAGTTCTCAAATATCAATCTATAGCATGCTTGAGTATTGTAGGTCAATAGATTAGAGTGTGTTATTTATTGGTTTTATTTTCAAGTAACACAGTGTTTCTATACTAAAGCCTGTGACGGTATTTTTCTACCTCTGATAAATATTAGAATAATATTTTAAGATGGTTGTCTAATGAAACATCCAAATATCAAAAACCTAGTAAATGTATGAAATTCGGTTCATTCAGTTAAGTATTCAGCCCAAGTTTAAAGTACATACAAAAATGTTGTACCTGCTAGGGAGTTGTTTTGGCTGATAGTTATGTTAAATGTTATATATGGCGGTGAGGACATGACAAAGGTCACAGTTTAAGCATATCACGTTAAGGGCTAATTTTATAAATTCAGACAGCATATTGGAAATATTGGAGAGTCCTATTTTCCCATTTTTTTTAATGTGCTTGTATAGTATCTGATGCACCGTTGAAACACAGACTTCACTAACCCCCTCAGACACTCACTCTTATACACTGTCACATGGTCATAGCAACTGAGAACTAGACATGAAATTTCAGATTCTTTCATAAGAAAAGCAATTGTAAGAGATTTTACAAATTTTCTGCCTTTTATTTAAAATACTTTTTGGAGTGCCCTCTGAAGAGAACTCTGCTTTGGACAATCAAGTGAAACAACTAGATTCAATTGGTTAAAATTAATGCCTAAATTACATTTAAAAATATGGGCTTGCTGGAGCTATTGTAGCAGCTCTCAATACTCAACTTTCACCTCTCATAGAAAGAGATCTGTGACTGCAAAACCTTTCAAATGAAGAACACACACACATTAGATATGCATTACTAGTTGTTGTCACAACTTTCATGAGAACTACATAACACATTATACAGTAAAACTTTATTTATTAAGTTCTAAATTTTTATATCAAATTTTGCAGGATCAATAAGAACACTCACATATTAAACTTTTTCCAATTTTCTTTGTTGCTAAGTTTCTGATGATTAAACTTGTTGTCACTAGACACTACATTTCATGGTTAATGATAATTGCTTTATACAGTTTTCAGTTCTTGGAGAAAATAAATGTTATTACAGAAAATTGAATATGAATATTTCTTCTATTTTTTTTCTATGAAGTTATCCAACTGCTTGGTCTCCACACTTGTCTTTCCATGTTTCATTAAAAAGAAAATAACAGAGAGTATTGCAAAAAAGAATATTGTTAAGATATTGAATCAGCCTTCAGCAGTTGATAGCAATAATACTAATCAACTTAAATTTTGTTTTTATAAAAACATTTCATTTTAGTGTCCACTAAAGAAGAAATGACAGCAATTCAACTCAGCTCATGACAAGCAAAGATAATAATAAAAGACCAAGCGATGTAGAGAAGTGCTGTATGATATACAAATATTGTGACAAATATTATAAATTTGGCTTCATTGCCACTAGTAGCAATAAACATTAGACATTTTACATTATTTGCCATACCAGATTATCAAAAACTTAAGTTACGTACTATTGAGAAAAAGCATATTAATAAGCTCTCTTTATCAATCTATCCAGTGAAAACTTAGTTTCGTAAACTTATGAAGTTTCAAAATCAGTAACTGAGGCAGGGTATCTACTGGAAAAGTTAATATACTCTGTAATGAACATAAGAATGAAATTTCTTATTTAGCAACACCTCTTTCTAACAATGCTGAATTAATAATACTGTGAGAATATAGAAGACTCTCTTGATTGTAGAATACAGAACAGCTTGGGTTCCAACCCACCATTACATATGGGTGGAAACACAGACATTACAGATAATTATGATTTAATGTTGGCTGAAGGTTTCCATTCATGACAATTTTACATTTATAACTTGTTTTCAAAAATAACAACAGCATTAGAATTGTTGAAACTCATGAATGATTCTATCAGTAAATAAAACATTCACTGAGAAATATGTTTGGGACTAAAAAGCAATGGAGTAGGAAATGTCAGGTTACTACTAAAGATTGTTCCAGAAAATCAATGAGTTGCTCCAAATTCTGTATGTGTGCATTGTATTTATTCACAAGCAAGCTTTAATGATGTAACATATACCCTTAAATTTGAACACAATTGTTTAAGTGTGTGTGAACTTATTAAATTATATAGTCTCATTTATCAACCCTTTCGTTACCAACCCAGCTGAAACCAGCTCTGGCTCTGAGTACAAATGTCTTGTTTTCATAAGTTTTGAATTAAAATCTTCCACCAATCCTTAGATCCTTAGTCACAATTTATGTTCCTAACACTAGCTGAATGATAACTAAGTTATTTTACTAAATTCTTTGTTATATTTAAAGTAATTGAAAGAAACACAGAGCATCCCAAAATAAATACAGTAATGAAATGGTTAAATAGCAAGACAGTTACTGCATGAAGTGAATATGTATGTTTCCTTTAACATTGTTAATTGTGATGATTATCTAACAGAAATGTTTTGAAATTACTATTTCAATTTAAAAAATCAATGTTTATTCTTTTAAATCAACACCCACCATTGATAATTGATGTCATATTTAATTTAAAGATAGATTTCATGAATTTAATTGGTTTGTACAGCTGACCTACTTATGCAGCACATTTCATGACTTAAATGGATTAAATTTGTAAGGCACAAGCATAAGTGGATTAGAGTCCATTCAGTGTAAAATGTTATAGTTAAATGAACTAGAAATGGATTCTATTAACTAAAATATTAACTAAGGCAGTTCTGAAACAAAAATTTCAGAATGTTTCCCCAAATAACTTTTAGTTGTCAAGAAGATTATCTAAATTTATAAAGGAAGGTAGTTCAATTTCTAATGTCTTTTGTTGCAACTTATACAAGATTGGATATTTGCTTCAGCTTTCTTCATATACTAGTATAAGAACAGAATGGATGTTGAGATAGATATGAGGTTAAGTTTAACTTCTTTTCTTTCTGATGTGCAATTATTGTGTGATAACAACCTTATTTTTCACATTAATTTGTGCAATATTGCTTCTTTTCTATGCCTCAGTTGTTCCTTTTCTTTCAGCAGTAAATAGATTTAATTTTATAGTGCTTTTTGGGGAACAGTGGATCTTGAATTACATAAAGCTATAAATAATAGCATGTAAATATTGGATAGAAATGTCCACTTTTGGATAGAAATGTCCACTTTTGGATAGAAATGTCCACTTTTTCTATCCAGAAGGATTTCTCAACCCAATATTTACCTACTGTTATTTATAGTTTTATGTGATTTGAGATTCACTACACAAAAAATGAATTATTTCATTTCATGTTCTCTTGAAAATTTATAAATTCTTATAATGTCAAATTCAATTTTAAATTGTAATTTCAATGTTATTCAATAAAATTTAAATTTGATAACATTCATTTATATATTATTAACCTTTAAAAAAATATTCAGGGATGCCATAAAAATAAACTTCAATATATAACAAGTAAAATATTTATATTACACTCTGTTTATATTTTTATGGTGTCTATTAAGTTTTAACTCTGAAGTGTTAGTATTAATTACCAGTAAACCATAGCTATTTCGTAATTTATATTATTGTGGGCTACAAATAAAGCTTATAAAAAAGACTCTGGTCCACTGTCTGAAGTGGACCAGAGTGGAAGCTGAAGTAGGGCTTTTAAGCAAATCATTTGGCAGAATACATCTCACTTCAAAGTATTACTAAAGAGGGACTGGAACTCAGCATTTGAAGGCAACATAGAGTAGTAATACTTGCAGTAATTATCAGATCCAATGCTCGGGGGGGGGGGGGGGGGCATCATTTCACATTGCTCCAATCTGCTCAAATGAGAACAAGTACCAGCTGAGTTGTGGTGCAGCACTCTCTCCCACCAGCTAGCACCTCCTTAATATTTACTTGGGTAAAGTGTGGGAGGGTTGAGAAAATGTCTTTGTATGCTTGCAACTACATAGGCACCAAAAACAATTGGTGAAAGCATTGTATATCCTACCATGTCATATTTGCTTGAGCAACAGCCATGTTTTCTTATTTAGTCTTCTGTTGTTTTTTTTTTGTTGTTTTTTTTGGTTATATAAGATAAACAATCAGTAACCTGCAGTTATCTACTACAATACAGAGTCATTTTTAAACCAATGACACCAAAACTATCAAAATATAAATAATCTCACATAACATAGAATATATCAGTTAATTTACTTCTAGTTAAAAGACAATTTCTAAAACAAATTACAACTTTGTAAAATATAATTTTATGAAATTTACTCTTTTACTGTTTTATTTGTTTCAGTCATTTGACTGTGGCCATGCTGGAGCACCGCCTTTAGTCAAGCAAATCGACCCCAAGACTTATTCTTTGTAAGCCTAGTACTTACTCTATCATCTCTTTTGCTGAACCGTTAGGTTATGGGGACGTAAACACAACACCATCGGTTGTCAAGCGATGTTGGGGGACAAACACAGACACACAAACATATGCACACACACATACATATATATATATATATATATATATATATATATATATATATATATATACGACGAGCTTCTTTCAGCTTCCGTCTACCAAATCCACTCACAAGGCTTTGGTCAGCCCAAGGCTATAGTTGAAAGACACTTGCCCAAGGTGCCACACAGTGGGACTGAACCCGGAACCATGTGGTTCGTAAGCAAGCTACTTACTACACATAGGAATATTTCTCATTTAAAAGAAAAATGTCTTACAACCCTTAATAAAAAATACTCAACATCAGAAAGTCATCTTTATGTAATCTGTTATGAGCCAACTAACTTGATGTTCCCATGCTTTCTGGGGCTAGAGATTAGGCTTACAGTTAGACAGAATTCATGCAGATTATTATTCACAGGTATAAGACATAAATACAGTGAAATGGTTTGTTAAAGGATTCACAAATAGATTATTACAGCACTCACACATTTTAGAAAGAATGTCACATTAAATAAGTTAATGAAGTTTTGTTACAGAAGTTATTCAAGCCACAGATTCTGTTACCAATGAAACAGATAAAGTAGACCAGAAAAAAACTAATATATTCACAGCTAGCTCAGTAACATGCATCTAGTGATTAATGAAATACAAAATATTTAAAGTATAATATTTATTTAATAACCAACTTTTGTTATCTCTGCCATTGATGCTGTATCTTTTAAGTGACTTGTTTCCATTATATAGTCAGAAGATACCTGTTGTATATTATTATCTATCTCAATCTTGTTCTCATTATCTATTTTGCTTTTCTTCTTTATCTTGCCTCTATCACATAAAGCTTTATTTGGAAATTCAGATGACTCACAAGATTTCTTTATTTGGAGGTTCAAATGGATCTCAAGATTTCACTATTTTCTGCTGTGATGCACTTTATTTTAACTTCTTCACACTTAATAGATGTTGAGAATAATTTAAAGATGTGAGTGGCATGTATGGTTTTAACTGCACAGTGAGTCCTTTTGTGGTAAAATAAAACTCTATCCACCTGAAAATAGTAAGTAGAGAATATAAATCAATGACTGAATTGTGATATAAACACGAATTCAGAAGAAACCAGTTCATTCATTAAGCTAACTTTGGTGATTACAGCTGGTGAGGACAAAACTGAAATAAGGAAGTAGTGTGAGCACTTTATGGTTTACAACTATAGAAAAATTTCAATGAAGCACTGCAGCCAAATGAAACAATCATTAATTAATGCACCTGTACCATTCAGCAGCAAATGTTACTTACTCACAATTTTTATTTACAGCATCACCAGAAAACTTAGTCTGCAATCTAGAAATTCAAAAAAGAAATCACTAGAATAGTTTTCCATCTAATTGTGAACTTGTGACAGCTGATAGTTGAATATTTGTGTACATAATACAAAAAGGTTCAAAATAACCATTGGTTAAAATTATTTAGCAAGAAGAATCACTCATATGTAAAGGTTAAAAGTTGCTTCAGCAAGAAATATTCTTCGGTTTAAAAAGATAAAACCTAAAACTAAAATATACAGGTCTACATAGAATTCAAAGGACTTTATAAAACTCCTTTTCACAATTATGAATACAGCAATTCTGCTTTTTAGTGAAAACTTTTAAACTTAAACTCAGCAATGGACACTAACAAAACTTTTTATCTTAGGAATGTCTTGCTACATATAGTATTAAAGTGAGTCATCTTTTAAAACTAATTTACAACTAAGTGAACCAGACTATTGTGGTCTTTCCTGAGTACAAACTACAGACCCTTCAGCTGGCAGGCTAGAATACAAAATAGCCATTTCACAGAATAAACCAAATAGATAAAAGATCAATCTTCGTTGCCAAAATATGCTGCTTATAATTATGAGCCATATAGAAAAATGAATGTTTAACCAACTATAATAATGAGGAAACCTCTATGTGGCCACTGTCAGTTGCAAAGTACAGCTAAATCTACCTCAAATAACATTACGTCTGAATAAAATAAGACAAGATGGTCGCAACTGAAATTCCTTTGATTATAAGACTGCTTGACCAAAGCTGACATGAAGCTAAACAACAATCACCATAACAACAACGGCCACAACAACAATGACAACGACAATGATGACAATGATGATGATGATGACAATGATGATGATGATGATGATGATGATGATGATGATGATGATGATGATGATAAGGAGGAGGAGGAGGAGGAAGATGGTGATGATGATGATGATGATGATGATACAATCATCAAAAAGAGAGAAAACATTTGAAACTCAAAGCACTTCCAATCTCAAGCATCTTTGATAAAAGATCATCAAGCTGTTATACACTTGTGTCAGTTGAAATAAACAATTACTAAAGTTACCTTTTTGTTGCTTAGTAAAGTATTGGGTGCTTTTATTGTATTTCATGTGCAACTAATAAAATAGAAAGTCTGTCTGAAGAGCAAATTAAAAAAATAATGATAACAATGTTAATAATAAATGAATACAGATATCAATAGATATCAAAAGTAAGAATATAACACTGCATAACATTTTTTTTTTGTCTTTATTTCCTATTCGCTGCTATCTAGAAATCAAAGGAAATGACTACTATTCTCTTCAAACTTTGCTTTTATGACCTGGACATTAATGTTTTGAAACTGACCTATTTTCCATTATAGTTCGGATAGATTCAGCATTGAGTTGCTGAAGCAAAAATATCATTATAGCAAATATTCTGCTCAATACCACAGATTTGCTTGTCAGTTATTTGACCTTAACCACTTGAGCATGTCCCTTGGTGGCTGACAATATATGCATCTCTGATCATGAGTAGGAAAGCATTTTTGTTCTTGGTGATCTCTAACAACTATATCCAGCATATAAGCCTTGATTTCTCTATCTGTGTATTGGCATATCCCAGAGTATGGTTGTTTTCTCATTTTCTGTAACCTGTTCTGGGGTGTGCCAATACCATGTCTTTTCTATTGTTATTCCATAGTGTTGGTATAGCTTCCAGTTTATATAGGTCCCAACTCTATCATGTCTGTGAATATATTTCATCTTAGCCAGAACTGTTCAGCCAGAGACAATATGATTTATTGTTTCTTCTCCATCACCACATATTCTGCAGTTACTTATATTCCTTTATCCAAATTATTTTTCTTCCAGATTTCATATGTATATGTTGTGTTTATTGAGAATTTTAAATTTTGGCACATTAATATACTTTTCCAAGCTCAATTACTGGAGCTATTTCACTTTTTCCAGAAAAATGTTTTTAAAAAGTTAGAGAGGTTTAAAGTTTAATCGTTTTCACCTTGCCAGGAAGCATGATTTGGAAGCTGTCATTTTGTGCATAATTGCACGTGCTGTCAACATTCTGAAGATAGCATGTGTTTTTATATGAAACTGTAAAGAAAGAAATTAAATTCTGCTTTAACGTACGACATATAACCCCTCATAACTTTTTTAAAATTTAGAATTTTCAGAAAATTTTTGTGAATTTGAACTCTACACACAGGAATTCATATGAATAGGCAAAAAAAAATGTTTTTAACTGGTGGGGCATGATTTAAGACATATTTAGCTGTTACTTTTAGCACATCTCACGACCAGGGTACAAGCAACAGAACACAGAGTCAATGCATGTGGCATCGCATAGAATATATTTGTCAACACATGTGCTTTGTCACTGACAAAAGAGTTCTCATGTTTAGTTTGTTACTATGGAAACAGGCATGAATGTGTCTGTGGCTTACGATTAATTAAAATTATCCATAGTTTTCAAACTCTAATTGCTAATAATTCTTTATTTATTGATTTATAACAAAAATGATTCTCACGTCATTCATATTAATATATAAAGCTGAAATTGTGTGTTTGTGTGAAGCCTTTTTAAAAGTTTATAGAAATCCACATCTTCCACTTTTTCGTAAAATTTTTTACATCAATGGAATTTTCTCGATGTGAACTTTCCAGTGCAGTAATTAGATTTTTAAAATTCCGTTTACTTTGTGTAATTTAAGGGAGATTTGGCTGTTGTTTCTAGCAACTTTTATATTTCATCCCTTCTACCTGGAACGCCTTCTTACACACGCGCTCAACATAAAAATATAGAAAGTAAGAGTAAGAGTAAAAGAAGAAGAGGGAGAGAGAGAGAAAGTGATACATACAACGTCATAGATTAAACTTTCATCTCAGTATTCTTTACCTATTTTTCATAACATAGATACGTAAAAACACACACAACCACACATACATGACCTGTGACAACAACATACACATTGCTCTCAATCTCTATTTATTTCTCCCCCTCTTCCTCTCTCGCTTTCTCAAACGTATACACGTGCAAGTGAACACAATCATTCACATCGTGGTATATTTACTAAACATTGATGGCATAACTAGAGTTGTACCCACCAACTTTGGAAGGTTCATAACTTTCATAAAAATGAATATTTTTTAATGAAATTTTCTATGCATATATTATTTATTATGTAGATTCCAAATATACAAAAATTTTCGGTGAAAGTATTTTGGAAGGGGGTGGGGTACAATATTCGGAAATTCCACTTAAATTCCTCTTAACTTCCAGGAAAATGAATATTTTGTACAAATGTACCTTGATGTATGTACATTTCAAGCATGTAGGAATTTTGAAGGAAACAACTGCAGGTTATTTTTGAGAAGTGTTCCCCACTCGGTAGTGTTTCGGAGCAAGTTGTCCATATTTGTTTCATTTTTCTCTCTTATGTGCATCCTTTGATTTCTAATGAAGTAATAGGCAGTGAAGAGAAGCAGTCATAAGAAAACTTTTAACTACCCCTATTCTTTTCTCTCCCCCCTCTACCTCTTCCTTTCTCGCTCTCTCAAAAGCATACACGTGCAAGTACACAATCATTCAGTAAAATATAACTCATGTCAATGTTTTGTAAATTTACCACGATTTTCACTAGGGTGTTAGGGTTAGGGTTTTAGAGTAAGGGTTAGGGTTTAGGATTAATGTTACGGTTACGGTTTTTAGGGTCAGGGTTAGGGTTAGGGTTAGGGTTTAGGGTTAGTGTTAGGGTTAGTGTTAGGATTAGGTTTAGGATTAGGGTTGGGTAATCGTGCGAGTGTTAATCTGAAAAATTACAGATATGTGAAAAGTACCGACCCTGCCATCTATTATAACTTTTGTTGTTCTGTTTAATATATACATAGATTATGCCTCCAAAGAAGAGAGTTTGCTGGGGAAAGACAGCAACCGGTTTAAAATGACAGCCACAGACTGCAGCAATTCACCACATTCCAGTAGCTACTTTGAACATAATGCAAAATGGTGCATCAACACCTTCTACCCAATCTGATAGAATTCTGGCAAAACTGTTTAGCAACAGATCGCCAGCAATTGCTTCATCACAAATTGCCATCCTAGCTCCTGTGAAAAGGGATTACTCTGCTATGTATAATCAGGGCAGCGCAAAAAGTTGTTTTGCACAAGCATTTCTATAGCCAATTACACGGATGAAATTTACGTATGCTTAATAATTTTACGCAAAACAGCCTTCAGACTTTCCCTATTAATTTCATCGTCTTTTGAATTATGAACATATTTACATCATAAGGGTTTTTTCGTTGTAAGGCTTTCTTTTTTAGTTGATTTTCAGCTAGCAAGACTTTTCGTAGATGGCATAATAAGTCACACCCGGACAATGTCGGCTTATACTGCTAGTTAGCCTATAAAAGAGAATCATTACACTGAATATGAAATAAATTCGAATAGAAAATGATGCTGTCAGCCAAACCAACTAGATCCGAGCACTGCTGTAAAAAAATAAGTGTGTAGGAGTGAAATATATTCCTCACATGTCCATTTATATTTTTTTGATTTTATTTGCAGGACATGAGGAATAACATCCGGCCCTTTATTTTGATGGTCATCATTTTTGTAGAGTACCAGTCCGTTCATTTCTGGTGTTAAATAATTTTGCACGTGTAGTTTTTCATACTTTTTGTGTAATAAGTTTAGAGTATGTACTTCCCCATTTGTTATCATTGGGTTGAATAATGTGGATATTATTTAATTTATTTTCATTTCTTTTGTGTATGATGGCTGGAGATGGAAACGGTCTGATATTGATTTGAACCGTAATGTGGTGAGCATATTAACATATGTACAAATGATGGAGATAACACACAGTTAAGAGGGCATTGATGGGGACAATAATCAACAATAAATGGTGGTTCGCCCTGAAAAAAATAATTGGAATAGAATCAATAAGGTTTAGCAAAGCACTAGCAGTAGAAAGAAACAGAGTAGAGACAGAGCTAGTCAAGAAGTTAGATGAGGCTTTTAGAAAAGGCATCTCGACCAACGTGTTTACAGCGAGATTGGCACTTGACCAATTCTTTTACGCAAAACTCAGAGGTTGCATTGTCAGAGATAAGGCACGGACACTTAGACAAGCAGGAAGGAAAGCCATCCAATGGGCCTGAGTGGCAGGGTATGGTGTGGCAATAAATCCATGATCCGTTCCTTGCCAGACTACTACAGGCAAATGAGAACTAATACGAGACAGATGTGTGCGGCCTTTCAGCAGCGCTTCACTCAACTGTTTGGGAACAGCAGTGAGCCGGGTTGCATGATGGATTTCACATCCCACCTCAACAGTCTACCATGGCTCTCAGCGACAGAGGTGGAATACTGCAAAAGGCTGATAACAGCCTTTGAAATATGAGAAGCAATGGCTAGCTGCACGAGGTTTGGATGGTCTGCCCTCTGAGCTTTACACTTACATGCCAGACTTGTTTGGCGACCTCTTAGCAAATGTTTACCACAACTGGCAACAGAATGGGAGAATTCCCAGTTTTATGTGCAGAGGTGTGGTGGTGTTGCTAAGTAGAGACCTAAACAAGGAGGATTTTATTGACAACTTTAGGCCCATAACTGCTGAATGCAGAGTTCAAAATTTTGGTCAACGTGTAGCTATGAGGCTGGTGCTTGTTGTCGGGGATCTGGTAGGGGAGGCACAGACATGCACCATCCTGGAAAGATCCATCCACAATAACCTCCACCTCATGCACTAAATCATTGAGAAAGTGGCTAAAGAATCTGGCACAGGTAGGGCCCTGATCAATTTAGATCAGTCTAAAGCTTTCGATAGAGTCGACTATCTATACCTGGTGACAGTCCTCGAGGCAGCTGGTTTTGGGCCTGCATTCAGGGACTGGATCACTGCAATGCACAGTGACATCTGTTCAGCAGTGAACAGATGTGAACAGTCTCCTCTCGGAGCCGTTCAACATCATGCGCTCGGTCTGACAAGGTTTTCCCTTCTCGTCTCTCTTGTATGTACTGACTCTTAAGCCACTACTACACAAACTGGAAGTGTTAAGAGGTATCCCATGTAACCTAGGATATGAGAGATGTGTGTTGGCATATGCTGACGATGTCACTGTAGTGGTATCGGATCATAAACTCATAGAAATGATTGGCATCACTCTCAGGAACTACAAGGCGGTTTCAGGAGTGATGATTAACCAGGAAAAATCAGTGGGCTTGCAGCTCAGCACCTGGAAAAGAAAGTCCATGCTCTCCAACTGTGTTATTGGGTGCTGGACAGACAGACTGGTTAAATTGCTGAGGGTCTTGTTCAGTCCGGACCTCCATATGGACAAAAACTGGGACAAGGTAACATGCAGGGTGACTACTCTCACACAGAAATGGGCCAAGAGAAAGTTATCCATGAAAGGTTGGACAGAGGTGGCTTACGTGTATATTGTATTCATCATCTACTATCACTTGACCGTTGTGCCTTGTCCCATACACCGTCTGATTACACTGGAGTGTATACTCTTCTGCTTCTTGTGGAAGGGAAGCATCCCAATGTTCAGGCAGTCTATCTGCTGTCAACACCCACTGCGTGGTGGCCTGGACATGTTGAAAGAGTTGATGATGTGCAAACATGTGCTGAGGCCTCGATATCTCCAGTGCTTCTTTGATGGTGAACAGGTGTGGTTGCCATTCACCAGACATATATTTCTGCAGCTAGTTTCTTTAATGGAGCTGCAGTCCTGGGTAAAACAGAGACCAATGAGGGGCATTTGGAAAGCGAAATGTTTTCAAGCACTCACAGCCCTCAACCAATCGAACACTGTGATAGGTGGAATGACCACTTTCGCTCTTTATAGAGGATTAGCTGAGGGAAAGTGCAACGACGTTCTTGGGGAGACCTTGGGCATAGAAGATCAGCTAGTCACTCTTTTCCAGAGAACTTTCGGCCCAGGATGTGAAATTTTTTTCCCTCAAAAGTTTTGTACCCCAGTAATGAACTCATTTGCATACAGCCAATCAGAGTTCACCTTGACCTTGTTAAGTTAACAAGCACACACTATCAAGTAAACTCAAGATGGAGAACGGTGTTGTAAGTTGACCGATCGCCAAGTTATGCCTGATTTTAGAAGGAAACAAGTAATTAGATTTGCATCAATACCTATTATTGGATTTTGTTAAGGACCCACATGGTAGAGATGTGGATGGGAAAAATGTGGGTAGAGGGTGATGGGCTAGCTACACTCTCCCCCATACTGCTTTACAAAGTAATCAACAACACAAATAACTACACAGAGGCAGCCATGGTTGAAACAAGAACAAGAACAGCAAGCATTCTTAAAAGAGAAAAGAAGCATGGTCATTCCTTACCCAAGTGACCTTATCTTATCGCCCATCACTTATGCGCTCAGAAATTAGTTTGATAATTGAGCTCTGATTGGCTGTGCGCAAATGGGTTCATAACTGGGATCTGGAACTCTCATGGGAAAAAAAATTTCACGCCTGGAACCGATGGATAATTTCCATAAATCTCTGGCCTGGCAGTGCTACTGAGGAGCTTTGCCTGTTCAAGATAAACTTTACAGGCACGGATGTGCCATCAGTTGAGCATGCCTAAGATTACCGCAGGACAACAAGACGGCCCTGCATGCCCTCATCAAGTGCCCAAGCATTGCTGACCTGTAGGGTTATATCGAACACCTGCTGTCATGTGTAGGACAAATCTGGCTGACAACTGAATCCCTCGTGAAGATCACCCCGTCGCCTTCCTTTAAGTAGGAAGGAAAGGCTGTGTTTATATGCCTTGTGGCCATGGTGAAAGAGGTTATATGGTGGACGAGATTGAAGGGGCTAAAGACAAACACTTTTCTCTTTGGCCAATCCCTAATCAACTTCTTCAAATTTCACTTGAAAAGGAAAATAAGGGTAGAGAGGAAAGTGTTGTCTTCTAGCCAGTTTGCTGAAAGGTGGATGAAAGTGGTGAGAATGGTGCAAGTGAGCAGCCTGCCCTGAGTTGGAAAAAAGGCACCAGCCCCAAAAGTCAGAGTACCCATGATGTTTATGGATTTTTTTCCATGAGCAGCCCTCGAACATCTCCTCTCTATTGAGAATTACACATCATTGATTTTTTTTTCTAAGTTTGTTAATCTTTTTTTACACGCAAAACCCTCACAGCACACTCACAGATTCTTTTATCTTGTCCTGTACTGCCCCTAATGTTTTCCTTAATGTAAACCCTTGTGATTAATAAAGAAATCATTATTATTATTATTATTATTCGAAGATCATGAACAATTTTCAGAAGTCTCTGACATGGCAGTAGTACAGTGGGGCATTACCTGCTTGAGACAAACTCTTCAGGCATGGAAGTGCCAACAGCCAAACCTGCTCGAGATGTATGTAGAGGGACGAAACTGTCCTGCATGCAATTATTCAGTGTCTGAATTATTAGAGAGTTATGGGCTTGTGTGGAGTAGCTGTTGTATGTGTAAGATGAATTCAGTTGTTTGCCAGGTGTGTAGTGAAGATCAATGCATCACCTTCCCTAAGCAACGAAGGAAGGCAGATCTTTCTCTGCTTAGAAGCTGTGGCAAAAGAGGTTGTGTGGTGGACCCATCTGAAAGGTTTGAAGACAGGCACTTTCCTATCTGGCCAAGCCCTCATCAATTTCTTCAAATATCATTTGAAAAGGAAGGTGAGGACAGAGAGGGAGGTGCTGCCTTCTGGTGTGTTTATCAGAAGATGGACAACAGTGACAAGACTGGTGAGTCTGAATGGACCAACTCTGAGTATGTTTTTCTAAGCATGAGGAAAACTGGAAGAGGGCACATTTCCATGCCTTGGGGATAGCAGGGTAATCCAGGATTTTTGTGTGGGGCTTAACCTAGATTACCCTAAGTGGGTAATGCTCCACTATTGGGGATTCTATTTATTTATTTATCATTTACTTCTCTAATCTCTATTATATCATATATCCCCTCCCTCAACATAGTAGTATCTTTCTTTGATCAATGTAAACCTTATCTATTTTTGTATCTTTTGTTTTTGGTTTTTTTTTTGTGTACTGTAACTCGTCCTTTGATATTGTCCTCCATGTCTTGGGACTTTGTGGCCAATAAAAGAAATTATTATTGTTACTGTTATTATTATTATTATTATTATTATTATTATTATTATTATTATTGCTAAAGGTTGATTTTGCTCTTTATCCTTTTGGGGTTGATAAATTAAGTACCAGCAAAACACTGGAGTTGATGTGATCGACTAGTCCCTTGCCCCAAAATTTCAAGCCTCCAATAGAAAGGATTATTATTATAATTGCCAAGGTCGACTTTGCCTTGCATCTTTTTGGAGTTGATAAGATGAATACCAGTTGAGTACTGAGGCCGATGTAATTGACTTACTCTCATCCCCAAAATTGCTAACCTTGTGTCAAAATTTGAAATTATTATTATTGTTTTTATCATTATTATTATTATTATTACTAGTAGTAGTAGTAGTAGTAGTAGTAGTAGTAGCAGAAGTAGTAGTAGTGGTAGTAAGGCAGCAAGCTGACAGAATCGTTAGCACGCCAGGTGAAGTGCTTAGCGGTATTTCGCTTGTCATTGCATTCTGAGTTCAAATTCTGCCAAGGTCATCTTTGCCTTTCATCCTTTTGGGGGGTCAATAAATGAAGTATCAGTTGCGTATTGGGGTCGATCTCATCGACTGGCCCCCTCCTCCATAAAATTTCAGGCCTTGTGCCTAAAGTAGAAAGGATTATTATTATTATTATTATTATTATTATTATTATTATTATTATTATTATTATTATTTTATGTTTGACTTTTGTCTTGCATTTGTACAAGTTGGATCCAAGTCTCACCCAGAGAAGTTAGAAGTTCATGTAGGTGTTATGCCTAGGGTACCATATATTTGGATTTGTACAGTTTTGTTCTAGTGAATGTTTAAGAAACCATAAGAAAATTATGTGTTCGTTTTAAAATTTGAGATCACATAGACAGTATTTTACGTAGGATATGGGCAGTTCCCATGGGCACTATCTTTTGAACTTCAGCCATTTTGGGGTTTTCTGGTATCTGAGCTAGGTAGTAATCAGCCTGTTTTGCTGTCATTCCCAGGGCACCTATGACAATAGGTATTGTTTTCGCCTTCAGATTCGACATTTTGCTAATTTCTATTTCAATATCTTTATATTTGCTCAGTTTTTGGTAGGTCTTGACAGATACGTTTATATCGATTGGGACAGTCATATCAATGAGGAGGCATGATTGTTGTTGTTGTTGTTGTTGTTGTTGTTGTTGTTGTTGTTGTTGTTGTTGTTGTTGTTGTTGTTGTTGTTGTTGTTGTTGTTGTTGTTGTTGTTGTTATTATTATTATTATTATTATTATTATTATTATTAAGGCGGTGAGCTGGCAGAATCATTAGTATGCCAAGCAAAATGTTTAACAGTATTTCATCTGTTGCTACATTCTGAGTTCAAATTCCACCGAAGTCAACTGACTTTCATTCTTTCAGGGTTGATGAAATAAGTACCAGTTGAGCACTGGGAGTGATTTAACTGACTAGCCTCCCCCCTCCCCAAAAAATTCAGGCCTTGTGCTTATAGTAGACAGGATTATTATTATCGTTATTTAAATGAAGGCAATGAGATGGTAGAATCACTAGCACACTGGGCAAAATGCTTAATGGCATTTCATACATCTTCACATTCTAAGTTCAAATTCCATCGAGGTCGACTTAGCTTTTCATCCCCATCAGGGTCGATAAAATAAGTACCAGTTGAGCACTTGGGTCGATGTAATCGACCTATCCCACACCTGAAATTGCTGATCTTGGGCCAAAATTTCAAAGCATTATTATTATCATTATTAAAATGAAGGTGGTGAGCTGGTAGAACTGTTAATAACCTGAACAAAATCCTTAGCAACATTTTTTCTAAATTTATGTTCTGCTAAAATTAACTTTGCCTTTCATCCTTCTGGAGTCAATGAAATAGGTACCTATTGAGCACTGGACGTAATTGAGCAGCCCCTCCTCTATATTCCAGGCTATGCGCCTATAGTAGAAGGGATTGTTATTAAAATGCTAAGTGGCATTTTATCCATCTTTACATTCCACCAAGAGCAACTTTACTTTTATCCTTTTTGGGGCTGATAAAATAAGTACCAGCTGAGTGCTAGAGTTGATTTAATCATCTAACCTGTTCTCGCAAAATTTCAGGCCTTGTTCCTATAGTAGAAAGAATTCTTAACAGTACTAAAATGCTTAGTAGCATTTCTCCCAGCTCTTCACATTCTGAGTTCAAATCTTGCTGAGGTCAGCTTTGCTTTTCAGCTTTTAAGTACCAGCCAAATACTAGCACAGATCGATGTATTTAACTAAGCCCCTGCCCTCAGAATTGCTGACCTCGTGCCAAAATCAGAAAGAATTAATATTATCATATCACAATCATTACACGGCGGTGAGCTGGCAGAATCATTGGCATGCTGGGCAAAATAACTTAGCAACATTTTGTCCACCTTTACATTCTGAGTTTAGATTCTGCCATGATTGACTTTGCCTTTCATCTTTTCGGGATTGATAAATTAAGTACCAGTCAAGTACTGGGTCAATGTGATCGTCTATCCCCTCCCCACAAATTCCAGGTCTTGTGCCTATAGAAGAAAGGATTATTATTATTATTATTATTATTATGATTATTATTGCAGTGAGCTGGCAGAATTGCTTGTGCAGATGAAAGAATACTCTGTGGTATTTCTTCCAGCTCTTTCAATCTGAGTTCAAATCCCACTGTAGTCAAAATTGTCTTTTATCTTTTTTGGAGTCAATAAAATAAAATACTAGTCAAGTACTTTATTTATCCCACCCAAATTACTGACATTGTGCCTAAACTAGAAATAATTGTTATGCTATCATGTTTTCATTGTTGTTGCTTTTTGTTTATATAAGCACTTCCAAGTATCACCCAAAGACTTCAAGAAACAGCAAGTTAGACTTTTTATTGTGGCTGTTATTTATAGGTAGCATCGATATATATCAAGGAAAGAAAACTAAATAATGAGAACTCAGATTTCATTAAAATTTTATTGTAATATTTGCAATTTTGAAAAAAATTTTAAGATTCAAACATTTTCAAGTCAACAATGCTTTCCTCGGGATGTGGGCTACACCCACAATAACAATTTCTGTAGTTCTGACACTTTTGAGTTTCCTGGTACAGGCATCACCCATGTTATGGACACCTCAGGTTGTGGGATTTCATACTTACAGAAGTTGTAAAGTATGACCATTAATTTGGGGATATGGTAATTTTGCTTTTACAAAAATTCCTATTGTTAACAATTTAAAACCACACTTACTTCTTTGTTCAATCGGCACTTGTGTTTTATTTAAGATCAATGTATATATTCAACTGTGGAGGTGCAATGGCCCAGTGGATAGGGCAGCGGACTCGCGGTTTCGATTCCCAGACCGGGCGTTGTGAGTGTTTATTGAGCGAAAACACCTAAAGCTCCATGAGGCTCCGGCAGGGGATGGTGGTGAACCCTGCTGTACTCTTCCACCACAACTTTCTCTCACTCTTACTTCCTGTTTCTGTTGTGCCTGTAATTCAAAGGGTCAGCCTTGTCGCACTGTGTCACACTGAATATCACCGAGAAGTACATTAAGGGTACACGTGTCTGTGGAGTGCTCAGCCACTTGCACGTTAATTTCACGAGCAGGTTGTTCTGTTGATCGGATCAACTGAAACCCTCGATGTCGTAAGCGACAGAGTGCCAACAACAACAACAAAATATATTCAGCTATTTGGAAAACTATCATCACGTTATACACTTACATACATGTATATATAATGTACATAATGTGAGAATATATATGTATATTCTATATATAAAAGAAGGTGATTTTGTACATGTGTGTGTGTTTCTATCATCAGCACCAACAGATCCACCAAAGCAACAGTAATATATAGTATGAAGAAGAAAAACAAATCCATTTCAAATAAAAACATATAATGAGGTGTCATTGAGCATTTTAAAAATAGAATGTAATGTCTTTGATCTTGCGTCTATGAGGATTGATAAAGACTAAACAGTACCAACAATGCAATTAGCAAGGACAGTACATGCCGGTGGCATGTAAAAAGCACTCATTACATTCTTGGAGTGGTTGGCAAATCAGATTGGATTCTGGTGCAGCCCTCTGGCTTACCAGTTAGTCAAACCATCCAACCCACGCCAGCATAGAAAGTGGACATTAAATGGTGGTGATGGTGATTATGATGAATACAACTTACAGTTAAAGATTTCTGGAAGAAATTCAACATAATGAATGCTATGGATAATATAGCTGAGTCATGAGATGAAGTGAAACATTCAACTTTGACTAGTGCTTGGAAAAGTATATGGCCAGACTGTATCTATGATATTAAAAGTTCTCCTCAAGCATAAAGTCTACATCAAATTGGGAAAGATATTGAGACATTTGCAAATGATGTAGGATTTGAAGAAGTTATAGAGGATGATGTGATTGTGTTGCTAGAGTCCCAGAGAGAAAGTTTATCTAACGTGAAGCTGATGTTGTTAGAAAAAAAAAACTAAGAATACAGAAGAGACAACAGAAATTCCACCTACACCACTTAAATTGACTACAAAAATTGTTAAGGGCTGGCACATATCAAGGAAGGTTGGCAGGTTTTTGCTGATAATGATTGTAATCACGAACACAACATAAAAATTACAAGAGGATAATAAAATAAGTACCAGTCAAGTACTGGGGTTGCTGTAATCAACTTTCCCCTCCTCATCAAAAGCTGCTGGCCCTGTATCAAAATTTAAAACTATTATTATTATCATTATCATTATTAACTGAGAGAGCAATGTATGCCATCAAAGTGACACTGAGGTACCACTATATGAAGCCCAATATACTCATCATGACCACCTGTCTGATAATGGTACACCAGACACATGCACCACAACCATATGTGTGCAACATGGTGATTTCATATCAAGATAAACAGAGCATGACTTTGCAGGAGGGGCACACCTAGAATTTTCTTCAGGTCAAGTAGCCCATCCCACTCAAAAAAAAGATCCCTGAATAAGGTCTGTTTCAGAATGATGAACAAAACACCCATGTTTCCAGAGGTGAATTATTCTAATCTCAAAGAATTCCTCTCAACACATGGCTATGGTGCTCCCCACTACTCCTGCTTGTTATCAGAGTTGCTCATATCATCAGCCACTAAGGGACATGCTCAGGTGGTTAAGGTCAAGTAACTGAGAAGCAAATCTGTGGCATTGAGCAGAATATTTGCTGTAGCCCATCTTTTGTACCAAGACAAAACGTACATGATAACACTTCCAATCAGTTAAGATCAAAAGCCATGAAAGCCACTGCCTGATATTGAATCAGAGCATTTGTTATCATCATCATTATTATTATAGGCAGTGGGTTGGTAGAATGGTTAGCATGCTGGGTGAAATGCTTAGCAGTAAATCAGCTGTCACTATGTTCTGAGATCAAATTCCACTTAGGTCAACTTTGCCTTTCATCTTTTTGGGGTTAATAAATTAAGTACCAGCAAAACACTGTGGTCAATGTAATCGATTAGTCCTCTCCCACCAAATTTCAAACCTTGTACCTTTAGTAGAAAAGATTCTAAGGTGGCGAGCTGGCAGAATCCTTAGCACACCAGATGAAATGCTTATTGCTATTTCATCCACTGCTACATACTGAATTCAAATTTCGCCAAGGTCAACTTTGTCTTTCATCCTTTCAGGGTCGATAAATTAAGTAACAGTTGAGTACTGAGGTGTGATCAACTATCCCCCTCCCCACAAATTTCAGGCCTTGTGCCTATAACAGAAAGTATTATTATTATTATTATAAGCAGAGGACTAGTAGAATCATTAGCATGCTGGGCAAAATGCTTAACAGCATTTTGTCCCTCTTTACATTCTGAGTTCAAATTCCACCAAGGTTAACTTTACCTTTCACCTTTTCAGGTCAATAAAATAAGTACCAGTTAAGCACTGGGGTCAATATAATCGACTTACTCCTCCCCCAAAATTGCTGACCTAGTGCAAAAATTTGAAATCAATATTTTCATTATCATCTAAAGTGACAAGCTGGCAAAATTGTTAGCACACTGGGTAAAGTTCTTAGCAGCATTTAGTCCATCTTTACATTCTGAGTTCAAATTCCACTGGAGTTGACTTTGCCTTTCATCCTTTCAGGGTACCGGTCAAAGAGTAAGCTGATGCAATCAACTACTTCCTTTCCCAAAAATTTCAGACTTTGAGCCTATAGTAGAAAGGATCATCATCATCATCATTAGCATTAAGGGTGGCAAGCTGGCAGAATTGTTAGCACATCAAACAAAATGCTTAGCAGAATTTCTTCTAGCTTTTTATGTTCTGAGTTCAAATTCCACTGAGATTGACTTTGCTTTTCATCATTTAAGGGTTAATAAAATAAGTTTCAGTTGAGCACTGGGGTTGATGCAATTCACTAACCCCAACTTCCTAAACTTGCTGGCCTTAATCCTCATGTGGCAAGCTAGTAGAATTGTTATTTAACCCTCTCCCCTGTTTGAAAACATAAGGAGACAAAACGCTTGTGTCACATGTCCAGCAGGAAACAGCGTTTCCTGGGGTTAAATAGCAGTATCAGTTTTCCCTTTCCTGAGACTGCCACATTAAGTTGTTAACAAATCACCACTATATATACATATATATATATATATATATATATATATATATATATATATGTGTGTGTGTGTGTGTGTGTGTGTGTGTGTGTGTGCGTATATATATATATATATATATATATATATATATATATATATAGTTAAAAGCCTCCTTAAAGAAATTACATTGATATAAAAAGAAACTAGAGTGATTAGTTCAGTAGTTGCGTCATATAACTTGGTAAATTTAATTAATTTCCACTTTACAATAAATTATCCGTAATATTCATTGGTTGGCAAAATGCTGAATCTATTTGATTTCGATGGAAAAGATCAATATAAAGGTAGCTAACTCTCAACTGCGAATTTGTTTTGCTTCATAATTCGCGCTCTTGTCGGATAGTGAGGGGGTATAAATTGCGTATGCAAATATATACAATAAATGTTTAATTCTATGTTTGTCCTTAGTACATGTCTTTCACTCACACGTATAAATAAAAAAGAATAATCAATATAGAATCAAGGACGTGTGAATACATAAAAGCTCACAAGGCGTAGGAGTCGCTGTGTGGTAAGTAGCTTCTTTACGAACCACATAGTTCCGGGTTCAGTCCCACTGCGTGGCACCTTGGGCAAGTGTCTTCTACTATAGCCTCGGGCCGACCAAAGCCTTGTGAGTGGATTTGGTAGATGGAAACCGAAAGAAGCCCGTCGTATATATATGTATATGTATATATATATATATGTGTGTGTGTGGGTGTCTGTGTGTGTTTGTCTCCCCAACATCGCTTGACAACCGATGCTGGTCTGTTTATGTCCCCGTAACTTAGCGGTTCGGATAAAGATACCGATAGAATAAGTACTAGGCTTCCAAAGAATGAGTCCTGGGGTTGATTTGCTCGACTAAAAGGTGGTGCTCCAGCATGGCCGCAGTCAAATGACTGAAACAAGTAAAAGAGTAATATATATATATATTTTTTTTTTTTTTATGTATGCATGTTGGTGTTGCATTTGTTATGCAAAGGGACAAAATCATTATAATTCGTGTTCATATCAATTCTTTAACTTATTTAACGCATTCGTTGTCATTTCTAGGATCATTCCATCCAATAACGAGCAGACCTGGGGGCGACTGGTTAGGATTATTCTACAGTCACAAGTGCACCTGAACACTGTATGCAACAATTTCCTTCGTTATTATTATATTGTCACAGTTCATGTTGTCTCGTCATGACTCCATTAAGAAATTGTCTATGAATTGTACTCACAGTATTTTCCCTGTTTAATAAACGGAAATATAGATACCCTACGTGAGAAGGTTTACTTGGAGAAATGAGTAATAGAAACGCAAATGCGAAAGAGAGGTGTAATTAGATGGAGACAGTGAAACAGAAACAATAATAACGATAGAGGAAAGAAGACAATTAGAAAGACTCTAATAAAGAAATAGCTTTTTCCTCTCTCCTAAGTCTTTTTTTTTCTATGCGTACAAGAGCTCTATCCATCTGTCTATCGCTTGCCTACCTATTTCATATCTCTCTCCTTCTCTCTCCACACATGCATACACATACGCACAAACTAATTGTCTTGTAGTAACGCCGTGCGCATGCGTAGAATTAAACAACCAAGCGTTCCCGCTCAATTCATTCTCTTTCTCGCTGGCCAGCGATTGAGCATGGACGTATTTAAGCTGTCTCTCTACATCTTTCGGACTTACACTCGACAGCTCGCTCACAACTACAGAACAACGTCCCAACAACTATGCTTATACACACAGAAGCTGTAACAACAAGAACTAAAGATGTATATATTTACCACCTGAATAAAGTGTTGTTTAAGTTGATAGTCTGGAAATCAGCGTTCCGTCATATTCTAATTTTTATAGTAGGAAAGTCAGGTATACATCTAAAGATGTATAACCCACTTTCTACTAAAGTCTCTTTACATTCATCGTATCTAAGGACAACTATATTTGAACTTCATTTTTAACCTGTTGCGACGCCAACTTTCTCTGTTAGTATGTTTGTCTAATGTGCTAGTTAATTTCATACCGTACATTCCTTTCAAAATTGTTTACCGCTAATACCGTATTCCAGGTTGGATTAGCAAATTCTTTATTCCTGCTACTACCAGCAGCAATGGGACTGACTCAGTCCCGCTATTAACAATTTATGATATTTACAAAACAAAGTGTAGAATGACTTTATATTGTTTCGCTTTGGACTGCGTTCCCACTGGAGTACGTCGCTTGTACAGCGTACTCTATCACTTCTTTACAATATACTTTCACAGTCATCTTACAGTAGACTTACATTTATTAACCTTTCAACAACGCACCATATCTGTTTGAGGAACTTTATATAACTGTTGGAATGTCTCATGAATAAAAGCGTAGATGGACTTTTCCTACTTCTCTACAGACTGCTTAGCAAGCATTCACTTTCAAAATACTAAGTCACTAATGACTTGTTGCATTGTACTTTCTATGCAGAGTACCGCTTCTCTACTGATTAGCTTTACAGTCACGTAGTTGGGATGGCGAAAATTATAGAGCTCAAGCAT
Organism: Octopus bimaculoides; assembly: GCF_046866305.1. Lineage (NCBI taxonomy): Eukaryota > Metazoa > Mollusca > Cephalopoda > Octopoda > Octopodidae > Octopus > Octopus bimaculoides. The sequence goes on along the minus strand of NC_142931.1, from coordinate 55,141,614 downwards.
TGTAACTTAATGTGAGGAATACCATTATAATTATTGAAAATGTTCTATAGACATAAAACATTAAATAAACTGACAATTAGTGTAAGACAAATGGCATGATTGACATTAATCAGAACATTCAATAATCATTTGGCTCTTCCCAATTTTCTATTCATCCTTCTAAGAATATGTATTCACAAATGTTTCACGTGTGAATTCTACTATTTATGGTCTCAGTCAAAGGTACTCAACGGGGTGCATTTGGAGCAACAGGAGGACGTTTTGGAGCAAAGGGGCACTGGGGGGGGGGATCTGGAAAACCCTCATCTTTGGGAAGTTTGAAATTAACAAACGGTAGCCATACTGGATCTTTCTAATTTGGCGGACACCATTTTTTATTTAGTTTTTATTTAGTGTGTTTTCCACCGAAACACTTTAAAACTTCGTATACTTGTATATTTTGTCTTATAGAACAGAGAAAAATGTTTATATTCGAAGTTATTTCATGTTAAAAGTTGTGTATTTCGGCAATATCAACCAATCACTGACGTCTATTGAGGTGAAAACAATTACTGCTGTGGTTTGTCAACAACACGTTGTGGCGGTGTAATGGGATCTTTTCCCTTGAATAAAATTACTGCCGTTGTTTGTCAACAACAACTATCGGCGGTACTGTTATTTATGACATCGTTCGTGCGTTTGTACTGGTTTTAGCTTTAGGGTTATGAGTATTTTGGCCAAATTTGGTGAAAAATTTGTGGCGGTGTATTGAACAGATTTTCACCAAATTTGGCAAAAATGCTCATAACCCTAACCCTGAAACCGAGATCACGCCGGCGGCCATTGCCAGGTCCGAGACAAGAGCGAGATCTCGCCTACAACCATGTTTGCTATGCTCGAGACCACAGCGAGGCTCTCATGGGCAACATCTATTTAAGGAGGTTATTGAGCAACCCGTTCTCTTCTCTCGCGTTGGCACTCACGTTGAACAACACAGCAATCTAGCAGCTCACAGCGGATTCTTAACCGGCTCTAACTTTACCCATTATCTCCAGAGGTAATGTACCTTTCACGAACTGAGCTAACGAACTACGCGCTGACATACAGATGGTCGCCGGGAGCAAACCCCATGAAATGAGAACCAAATAAACAACCATTGAATTGCACTCACTTGTAAGCCTCTTCTTCTTCGAGTTCCAGAATCCTAAGACTACAAAAAATTATTGTAATGGGAGGAGATTCTCCACAGGTATCAGTAACCTTCTAGTCTCATTATAAGAGTAATCAGCACATTATGACATCATAACAGAAATGTGTTAAATTTTTCAAATGAAATATAAAGCAAAGGAAAAATATAAGCAAAATTACTTTCTTTTAATTTTTTCTGTTGAAAACATCATGGTTGAAATGATGTGATAATACATTTATCAAGTTATGAAATCATTGAAATACGGTGTGGTATGACAGTTGGATAAACGGATAGACAAACGGACGGAGACATGACTCTTAACACAAACACACGCTTGCACACACACACACAAACACAAATGAGAAATTAAGATAAACACAAGTTTATATTATTATTAGTTCCTACGTCTTAAGGCAGTGAGCTGGTAGAATTGTGAGCGCGTAGGGTAAAATACTTTGCGACATTTCGTCCGTCATTACGTTCTAAGTTCAAATTCCACCGAGGTCGACTTTGCCTTTCATCCTTTCGGAGTCGATGAAATAAGTGTTAGTTGCGAACTGAGATTGATGTGATTGACTATTCCTCTCACATCAAATTTCATACCTTGTGCCTTTAGTAGAAAGGATTGTTAGTTCCCACGTACGTTTCATCATTGTGGTTCCTTTGGAGCTCTGCATTGGGTGTTTCAACTGCAATTGGATGTTTCACTACCACTGATCACCAGGGAACACGTTACTGCCTTATGTTGCAGAGCACTAATGTCTCAATTGTAATATAACCTTATGTTTATCTTAATTTCTCCTATATTTGCACTATAGTTCATCATTAGTAATACTATTAAGTATAGTAGTTGATTACCACTGAAACAGACTGGACGATGGTAATTTACGTGGAACATTATATTTAACAGTAGCAGTTGTACATCTATTTCTACACACAAGATCCGCTATATATTATGTAGTCGTTGGTTATGGCTGGACAGAAAGTTACCTCATGGATCCAATAATCTCGTATCCTTCTGTCATTCCTACAAGATCTTCCAGTTTTCATATATAGATGTATCATATTTTTTGTAAGATCTTTGATATATATATATATATATATATATATATATATGAGACCAAAAGTGTACGTACGCCGCTATATGTATAAATAAAAAATGGAGCAAGAACGTAACAGGCGACAACAAAACATCCGGACAGTTAGAGGATTCAAAGAAAGACAAGAAAAAACAAGGACGGGTCATTCGGAGCCTTCTATTGTCAGTCGAGTTCCAGATCATCCTTTCAGTTTCGGCCGGTTATACTTGAGACTGCTCCAATCTGACCAAGAAAATATAAGCTAAGAACACTAGATTCTTCGGAAGAAAGCAAGCGAATGTATACGAAAGCAAGGACGAAAAAAACGGAGAAATGTTACACAAATACAAATAACAAAACAGTGACAACAAGCGCAGGCGTAGTCGTGCTGTAAGACGCTTGCTTCCCAACAATGAGTCCTTGGGTTCAGTCCCACTACGCGGCACCTTTGGCAAGTGTCTTCTGCTATAGCCCCGAGCCAACCAAAGCCTTGTAAGTAAATTTGCTAGATTCAAGCTGAAAGAATCTGTCGTACACATGTGTATGTGCGTGTGTGCACGTGTCCACCACCTCTTCACAGCTGGTGTTGGTTTGCTTACGTCCCAATGAAATAGCGGTTCAGCAAAAGGCACCGATAGAATAAGTACCCGGCTAAAAAAATAAATACTGACGTCGATTTGATCGACTAAAACTCTTCAAGTTGATGTCCCAGGATGGCTGCACTCCAATGACGAAACAAGTAAAAGTTAAGAGACATAGTAGTATCATATAGAGAGATCCTCATCTAAATGATTTACCCAATCTCTTATAACGTGAGATCCTAGTCCACTTGCATGTTATTGTTAGCACTGTAATATTCTTGTCGCCACTATTATGTTGTGTCGGTATTCCGAGTCTTATTTTCTTTGACTCGTCTATCGTGCTTTCGCTAATAGCTCCGCAAGACAATGACTTTGAAGCGTCTACTATGACGGTAACTCGAACTCATATGTAACACGGTAATTGACACTGACTCCAACAGGGAACACTGGAAGAAGACTCCAACAAAAAACTTTGGGAAGCAAGTAATTTTATTTTACTTTATTCACCCCTCCTCTTCTTTAGCGGTTTTTCTTTTTTGCAACTTAATATTTTTTTTTTTCTTTTTGGCGTCTATTTTTAGGAACTCTGTGTTCTTTTTTCTTCCACTTGTACGCGTGGGTTCAACCACCTGTAACGGTGTTGGTACCTGGAATGTGTCATACAGCCATTCCATAGGTTCTTCTAATCTGTCTGGTTTATTTTCTATGAATTTCTTCTTCAATTGCTTTCTGTATCTTTTTTCAATACCTTTTCTACTTTTAATTCCGTACATCATTTTCCCTATGTACTTTGTAATTTTGCCTTCTTCCCAGTACTGTTTTCCGTTTTTATACGACCTCATGTACACCTTATCAGCAATTTTCAAAAATTTGGGATTGTCTTTCCTGGTACTTATTCTTTCTTTGCCAGTTAACAGTCTATTAAAAACTGATTTCACCTTCCTCACAAACATCAGTTCTGCTGGTGAGCTTCCTGCTGGTGTATTGGGGTTCGGTGTCACCCTGTATACCCTTAGGAATTGCTGCAGAGCAACTTCGTCGGTGCCTTCCTTGTTTGCTTTTCTCAAAGTTCTTTTTAAAATGTCCACAAAACGCTCTGCCTGTCCATTTGATCTGGGACGGTAAGGCGCTATCTTTTTATGTTCTACGATGAACATTTCGCAAAATTTTCTAAATTCACTAGACACAGATTGTGTTCCATTATCAGATACAATCACGTCCGAGATGCCAAATTTTGCGAATAATTCATGCAAAAAAATTTATTAAAATCGAGGCAGTTGGACTTTTGCACTTAACAATTTCCAGCTATTTTGTAAAACTGTCAACTACTACTAAGTAGTAATAACCATTTAACAGCCTCACAAAATCGATAAGTAATCTTGAACATGGTTTTTTTACTTTTGGCCATTATTGAGTAGGAAATTTCGCTGCCAGAGCAACATCCTCTGCAGTCTTTTACTACATTTTCAACTTCCTTGTCCATCTTCGGCCAATACACATAACTGCGCATAAGCGCTTTTTTCCCGGATGTCCAATATGGAATTTTCAACATTCTTTTTTTGTAAAGTTTCAGGTATCACTACCTTTTGACCATACATCAGTACGCCGTCGCATGTTGAATGCATGTTTATCTATTACTGTTTTTTCTTACCGAACCTATTTTTGTTTTCTTTGGCTGACTGTAGAGGGTTTTTTTTTTTTTTTTTCATTAATGAACCTACCTTTTGACGCGTGTCGCTTTATCTCTTCCAGAGTTATTGGTAACTCTCGTACAATGTTCCACACTATGTGTTTCATCTCCCCTTCGGCTCTTACTGTGTCCTCGAATGGTTTGCTATTTCTGGATATTAACCTAGATAGGCCGTCAGCATGTCCTAGCTTTTTTGAAGGTAAATATTCCATTGTGTAGTCTTAGTTTGGTAGTATGGTGCTCCATTGCAGCAACCTGTTTGCTGTATGTTCTGGGATTCCTTTCTTGAATCCATCAATCGTTAGCAACGGGCGATGGTTTGTTTGTAGTCTAAACCGCCTACCATGTATAGACCTGTGGAACTTTTTTATTCTAAATATAATCGCCAGTGCCTATTTTTCAATTTGGCTATATTTTTTTTTTTCGCTGGCAATAGCGTCCTTGATGCATGAGCTATAGCCTTTTGGCTGCCATCTTCACATTTTTCCTCTGTTAGTCTAAACCTGTATTCATTTATTTATAGCAGGTGCCACTTTTACTCCCAAAGGAAACCGCTTGAATTTATACAATCTACGGTGTGTGTGTTGATTGTTAAAAGGTGTGCGCAATCTTCCTCTACCTGTATCTGTAGATAGGTCTCCGAGAGGTCTAACTTCGAGAAAACTTTTCCTCCATTCAGTTTTGAAAACACTTCTTCTGGGCTTGGTAATGAATAATTGTGTTCGACTAAAACCGTCGGAGCTGCCCAGTCTGAATGGTCGAATTTTTCAGTTATAACTAAACTTTCTAGTCTTTCAAGTTCTTATTGACCTAGTCAAACGCCGCAAGCAGCACATTCCGTTTGGGCCTAAAAACAGGCGTTGCCTTTTCTTTTACTACGATCCTCGCTTTTGTTTTGGTGCAACAGCCTAATCCTTCCAAGAAACAATTTTTTGGAAACATTTTTTTAATTTTTTGTTTCAATTATTCGACTTCATTCGAACTTTTAACCGTGCCGACTACATTTTCACAGAGAACACTAATGGGAGTATCCCACATTTTAAATAACTCTATACATTCTGTGCCAAATAGGTTTAGTAATTTTTTTCAATACATAAATGATTGTTCTTTTCGTTTCATCTCGAAAAGTTACGTTGCAAATACATTCGCCGATGAAATATAGTTTCTTTCTTGTAACACCATATGCTACATTTTTTTATATATAAATAATTTCGGCTTACCGATTTTTCGCCATGTTTCTTCTTTTGTGCATGAACTGACCATCATTGACTCATCTGGAAGGTCATCAACGTTGTTCTTCGTCTTCCAACAATTTTTTTTCTTTTTAATATTGGTAACAATATTGATTTGTTGGAAATTAGAAATTCTAATCAATAATATGCAGATTACATTGACTATTTGTCAGTTCATTTCTTTTACCTTCTACTTGTTTCAGGCATTAGACTGAATCAACCCCGGTTCTTATTTTGTCTTTTTTAAGCTTGGTACTTATTCTATCGATTCTCAGGCCGAACCACTAAGTTACGAAGATGTAAACACACAACACCGCTTGTCAAGTAGTGGTGGGGGAACAAACACACGCACGCACACACGTGTGTGTGTACGACGGGCTTCTTTCAGTTTCCGTCTACCAAATTCATTTGCAAGGCTTTAGTAGAAGACACATACTCAAGGTGTCACGCAGTGGGACTGAAATCATGTGGTTGGGAAGCAAACTTCTTGCCATAAAGTCACGCCTACGTCTATATGTACATATTCGTTCAATGTTTCTCTCTCTCTCTCACTCACTCACTCACTTTTTCTCTAGTTCAAACAGAATAACCCTCCTAATGTCATGTTGCTTTCAGTTGTCTGACCTTGTACGAAGAATTCTTCGAGACGAAGTTATATTTCTAGCAAAGAGCAACAACAAGTGTAAGCAATAAACACTTTCCTATGTAGTTACAGCTACTAGCTGCTGCATCACAACCACTATTACTAGATTCAAACAAACGTCAGTAGCCCAGATTCTCTGTTCGTGACAAGTTCGTGGTAATCCGACGTAAGCTTTTCACACATGCCTGCCAAAACGATTCCACCTAACCCTAAACTAAATGGGGTACCTATAGAGGACATCGGAGAACAAGGATTCAGCAAGTGTACCTTAGGCAAAATACTTGAGGGATACTTTATCGACCCAAAATACCTGGGTGGTACTTTATTTTATCGACCCCAAAAGTATGAAAAGGAAAAGTTGATCTCGGAGCAAACCAGAACAAAACACTTTGCGACATCTTTTTCTTTTTTCTTCTTTTTCGACGTTGCAAAATTCTGCCACTTCGCCATCTTAATGGTTTCTGATTTTAGCACAAAATCAGCAATTTTTAAGGGAGATTAATAGTTTATTTTATCAAACCTCCACGACCCCCCCCCCCCCCCAAAAAAAAACAGAAAAAAAGAATGAAAGGCAAAGTTGACCTCAGTAAGATTTGAACTCACAATGTCATAAGTCAGATAAAATATCACTAATTTTTTGTTCTTCCTTTTTCTCTTTTGATATCCAAACAATTCTGCAGCATACCAACCTTTACAAACAAATTATAAAACTAAAGTCATTAGTATTTTATGTCAGAAAATATAAATGTTATTACTTAAAACTTGCTATTTGAAAATTGGATTAAAACCTACTTGGAATTATTTATAAAACAAATGATATAGTCTTTAACTTGCAGTACCAAAATTTGTTAATTAAAAGTAAGTTTAAGATTATTTTTTTTTTATTCAAACTATCCTTTCTCCTACAAAACGTTATTGATAGTTTGAATTAAAGGGAAACAACTCGAGTGTTTTATTCTTCACCTACTCATTGCTGTTACTGTAGACCCCAAAATACAAATAAATAAGGGAATTAACCCTCAAGAGCAAGCGTGAACACTCCTACTTCTAACGCAAAAAATTATCTTACTTGTTTTAGTCATTAGATCGTGGCCATGCTGGGGCACCACCTTGAGGAATTTTAGTCGAATGAATCGACCCCAGTACTTACATTTTTGTTTGTCAGTTTGTTTTCTAAGCTTTGTACTTTTTCTACCGATATCTTTTGATGAGCTGCTAGTTACAGGAACGTAAACATAGCAACACCGGTTGTCAAACACATAGATATACACACATATATATATATATATATTTGTATGTATGTGTATTTGTGTATATATATATGTGGTGTGTGTGTGTGTAATATATATATTAATTTTTTTATATACACACGCTGACTCCTTATTCGCATAATCACCGAACCAGGAGCTTAACTATGGTCTATCCATACCACTTACTCAGCATTACCTGACACCTTTGGGTCTTACTGACACCATTACCTCTCATAACATATATATATATATATATATATATATATATATATATTGGGTCATCCCATAAATAATGCGATTTTTTTATACTACTTCTATTTTTTCAAAATTAAGATATAGCTCTTTTTTAATTTAAAATAGACTCTCCTTCATTTTCTACAATGCTCTTCCATCTATCTGGTAAACTTGCAAGGCCCCTCTTCCAAAATTCAGTTGTCCGTGATGAAAAATACTCCGCCAGTACAGTTCTGATCTCGTCTACAGAATTCATATTTTTGCCGTCCAAATCATTTTGAAGATTGCGGAATAAATGGTAATCAGAAAGGGCAATGTCCGGTGAATATGGTGGGCGGAGCATCGTTTCCCATTCAAACTGCTCCAGCCTTTGGAATGTCATCCTTGCTGTATGTGGCCGAGCATTAACCTGGTGGAAGAACACCTTTCGTCTTGAAACCAAAGATGATCTTTTTCCTCCTCGCGTTGATTTAAGTCGCTCAAGCTACTCACCGTAGATCCCCTTTCTTATCGTTTAGTTTGGGTTTAAAAGTTCAAAGTGGACTAAACCTTCCATATCCCACCAAACAGATAACACCTTACGTGAGTGAAGACCTTTTTTAGCCTGGGATGCCGGTGTTTCTCCTTTCCCTACCCACTCTCTTCGGCCCTTGACATTTTTATAGAAACCCCATTTCTCGTCACCAGTTACTATTCGGTCCAAAAAAAGTTTATTCGTGAGACGTGACAGCAAAGAAGAGAACACATTCACTTTCTGCGCGCGATTAGACTCGGAAAGTTTTTGAAGAACCCATTGACCCAATTTGCTGACTTTTCCTATGGCACACTGGTGTCGATGAATGGTTGAATGACCAAATCCAAGCTAGTTCTTCAACAGTTACGATTGGAATTTTGTTCCTCGTCGAGCTCTACAGATCTTCCAGGACGAGGTTTGTTCTCTAGGCTGTAGTTTCCAGCTCAGAATTTCTGGAACCACCGGCTTACGCTTATTGTCCGATCCCCATATACTGCATTAATATTCCTCGCACTTTCCGTTGCGTTGTTGCTTTCATTGAACTCATAAAGCAATATATACCGAATATGCTCCTTTGTCACTTTCATTATAGCTTTGAAAAAATAACTGAAAATAGAACTGCACTCTTCAAAACTTACACTAAAAATAAAACCAAAGTTAAATTACAACCTGCTTTTATAACAAGTTGATGCAGGTAGTTTATCCCTTCCCCCTCCGACTTTTAGTTCATGAAATTGAAAAAAACCCATTATTTATGGGATAGCCCAATATATGCTAATATATATATGTGTGTGTGTGTGTGTGTGTGTGTATATATGTAAAAAGTAAAATAAAAGAGTCAAAAGGAAGAGTAAGTACGGATGTGTTTTTATATTCTTGACTATTCTATTTGGTATTTAATTTTTGATTCTTTCAGTCTCCATATGAAGTCTGCCAGCGAGGTCGTGTGCCGTCTATTTATTTTTCGGAATGACGAGATGTGGTTTCGATAACGGACTTTGAATTGGTTTTCAGTGGCACCTATGTACACGTAAATATGTTGAGATGTGTAGATTGTGCATTTGTATACTATGTCTTTTTGAGCACATTGGTTCAGGAGTGGACATGCGGATTTTTTACGGCATGCGCAGTTAATCGTATTCTTATTATGTTTATCTGGCAGCTTTTTGATTCTGTTTTCATGATGTTCCGTTTGATTTCTAATATCCGAGGCTTTGTTTAATCGGTAATCTGTTTTGTTGGATCCTTTAGAATGATATATTTCAACAATATTGTCACCGTCTTTCAAGCTATCTGAGATTTATATATATATATATATATATATATATATAAAGATGATTCCTAAAACTGGTAATACCTTCTATTATAAATTAAGCCTTAAGGCGGCGAGCTGACAGAATCATTAGCACGCCGAGCAAAATGCTTAGCGATGTTTAGTCTGTCTTTACGTTCTGAGTTTAAATTCTGCCGAGGTTGACTTTGCCTTTCGTCCTTTCGAAGTCGATAAATTAAGTAATGGGCCGATATGATCGACAAGTCTCCTACCTTAAAATTTCAGGCCTTGTACCTACAGTAGAAAGGATTATAAATTAGCCTCAAAGGTGCCAAATTGGCAGCATCGTTACTCCACCGAGAAAAATGCTTAGCGGCATTTCTTCCTATTTTACATTCTAAGTTTAAATGCCACCGAGGTCGACTTTGCCTTTCATTATTCGGGGTCGACAAGTTGAGTACTGGAGGTCGATGTAATTGACTAGTCTTCTCCCACCAAATTTTGGCAAAAAAAAGAAAACGAAACACAAAAGAAAAATTTATTGTCGTAAATACTGTATGAAAAAAAAAAAACAATTTATATGTGAATTTTTTATTAGTTTCAAAACTTAGATACCACAGTAGAATTGTTACAAAAATATTTACAACATTCAGAACTCTAGATTGGGCTGAAAAACACGAAGGCAATATATGATATCGTTTCAAGCAAGCTACATGGAAAAAGGTTTCATATCAGAATTATCCTATAACTGTATCTGAAAGCATAAAAGATACACGGCCATTCTTACGCATCCAGTTTCAGCAGTGCATATTCAATAATTCTTTTTTTTCTTTTTTTTTTACTGTATTAAAGCATTTATGTACTTTAAATACAGTAAAAACTTTAACGCAATCTCTAAGGTGGTGAACTGGCAGAATCGTTAGCACGCCAGCCAAACCACTTAACGGCATTTCGTCCTTCTCTACGTTTTGAGTTCAGATTCTGCCGAGTTCGACTTTGCCTTTTAGCCTTTGGTGATCCATAAAGTAAGTACCAGTTGATCACTGGAGTCAATGTAATCGACATAATCCCTGCCCCGAATTTGCTGGCCTTGTGCCAAAATCTGAAACCAATAATCTTCTAGTAAATATTATTATGGAGTCGGAGTAAGTAAAAGACACTGTCAGGGTTGAAATTATCCCACAGTAGTAAACCTCAAAGAAATAATTAGCTTTGCATGTAGGACCCGGGGTGATTCTTTGAGACTTCTTTATTTTTCTTGGGAAAAGTGCGTTTTATGTCATCAAATACAGTATTTTGAAAACTAAAATACAAAAGTTGGAAGCATTATTGTTCCAAATATAGTTACAAAAAAGCTTGATAAAACGAATGGATGTCATTCATATTGTGCAAAAAGCAATATGCTCATTTTCATGTTTGTCACGACATTTCTTCTAAATAGCCACGAAGTAGAGTTCAATGAGAACCACATATATTTACTTTTTCCTTCGTACTTTTAGCTTTTTGCAACATAGATTATGCATTGTTTGTGCTAGTTGCAATTACTGGGTCCACAAAATTCCTGATTCACGGCAAACCAACAAAAAGTTTTGCGAACGGAATGTTTCGTTTCTCATCTAAGGTGTTTCCCTAAATTCTTTCCATCATTCTTACAAATGATTTAAAATTATTTCAAAGTAAACCAAAATTTTTTTGTATAGAATGTTTTTTTTTTTTTTTTTTTCCTGATACAATCAATATTTGCAACAATACATTTGGTTTCGTGTTTCGTTTTTTTTTCAAAAGGATTTCAAAAATTAATACTTTCTACAATTAATTACAGTCTGCATAAGGGGCGAGCTGGCAGAATCGTTAGAACACCGGGCGAAATGCTTAGTGGTATTTCGTTTGTCGCTACGTTACGAGATCGACTTTGCCATTCATCCTTTCGGGGTCGATAAATCAAGTATCAGTTGAGTACTGGGGTAGATGTAATCGATTATACTCTGCCCCAAAATTCCAGGCCTTGTACCTAGAGAAGAAAGGATTAAATTACACTCTGCCTAAAGGTGGCGAGCTGGTAGAGTCGTTAGCGCATCGAACAAAGTGTTTAACAGCACTTCTTTTGGTTCTTTATGTCCAGAGTTCGAGTTCTACTGAGGTCGACATCACGTTCAGGGATCGATGAAATAAGTACCAGTCAAGTACTGCGAAATTGAGCCAAACTGAACCTGTTTTCATCTTTATTTAAAATGTTTAAAAATATATTCCGCTCATTTATTTATTTATTTATTCAATTTTATAAAAGGATTTTCGTAATTCTTTTTATTTTTTAGCTTTAGGTTACCTTAATAAACCTTTAAGAAAGTTCTCATCTTCTATAGCTGTTGTTAACACTTGGTCAGGCATCCCAGCAATGACTATCATTAGAAATGTGTACTTTCTTCTTTTAAAAGTATTAGGATGTAATTTGAGGTACACTTGGCTGCTATTTCTCGCAAGAGTAGCGATCTTATAGCTGTTATGGTGAGCGTACAATGTAATTTCAAAGGTAAAGTGAAAGTGTGAAAAAGTGCAAAACTGTTAGCTGTCAAATGAAATGTAAAACTGTTAAGTGATAGGCGAATCTGGATTGGTGCCAAAATAGTTGTGATCATAACTGAAACACTTTTGATCATAAGTCACCTTGACCGTGATCTTGTTTGGAATCTATGTCAAGAATACTGATTGGGACATAGAAAGGTGGAAGCCTTGTCAACGTGTGTGTGTGTGTGTGTGTGTGTGTGTGTGTGTGTGTGTGTGTGTGTGCGCGTGCGTGTGTGCGCGTGCTTTGCGATATCTGCCATTTGTTGCATTTCGTGTTCTGAGATGGCAGGGTGTAACTTGAGGAAATTTTGCTGCTAAGTCTAGCAGGCTTGTGTAACCTCCTAGACCTTCTCTTTTGACTTGTAAGTATGGGTGTTAGATGTGTAACAGGGTTTCTGGAATAAATATTTTTTCTTTCTGAGAGTTTGGATCCTGTTGAAGTCAATTTAGCCTGTCATTTCTTCAGATGAAAATATAAACTGATATTATACAAATTTTTATGAATCAATTATATCCTTCTTTACGTTTGTGTGTAACTCACAAAGTACATATTGAAAGAGAACGATAGAAATACCTGGAGCGTTTTTACACCGTTGGCTTTTACGGTAGACTGTGTGAGATGGAGTTTGTTTCTTTTTGCGGGGAGTGGGGTCAGTAAGTGTTATTTCCTATTTGCTTCAATACAGAAATCAAAGAAAATTACTATTATTCCCTTCAAACTTTGCTTTTGTGACCTGGACATCTATGTTTTGAAGCTGGCCTATTTTCCATTACATTTCAGATAGATTCAGCATTGAGTTGCTGAAGTAGAAATATCGTTATAGCAAATATTCTGCTCAATACCACGAATTTGCTTTGTCAGTTGCTTGACCATAACCACTTGAGCATGTCACTTAGTGGCTGATAGTATGTGCATCTCTGATCATGAGCAGTAGTGGGGGAGCATCATAGCCATGTGTTGAGAGGGATTCTTTGGGGTTTGAATAAATGTAACAAAAGCAAAGTTTGAAGGAAATATTAGCCATTTTTCATATTTTGTAGGGGTAAACAAGTAAGAAATAATAGTTGCTACCCAAGGATAAAAATCGTTTTATACGGGGTTATTGTTCTAAATTCACTTTCCTTAGCGACGACTTGCTCACACCAGTGTAGCTTCATCTCTAATATCAACCGCTTCGTCTTTTCGATATTTCCTTGTTTGAGATTAAATCGTTAAGTCTTTATTTCGACTCCTCCAGAAGCGTTTATGACGTCATTCAATTTTACATGTCAACAATGTACCTATACACACACACACACACACACACACACACACACACACACACAGAAACAGACAGCGAGATGTATTTAATTTGCTGAAATTGGTTCAATCGAAATTGATAACTTTGATATGTAGCACTCAATACTAAATATGAGTAGAGTTTCATACTTTTTATTTAAAACATACATACATACATGCATACATACATGTATGCTTGTTGTGTAAATGTATGAATTTTCAACACACACACACACACACATAGAAAAATCTGCCTTTTATAGATAAGATTAACAAAACGTTGAGACTACATATTTTACACATATTTAGATATATCTAATATCTACCTTTTGTGAAAATTTCAAGTGAATGGAATAAATATTTCGTAAGTTATAAGGAAATAAACAAATAATCTTTCTATCTGCAATGGCCAAAAGTTAAGGGTCACTTAGAAAAACAATGAAAATGGACTAAAAACAAAAAAGAAACCCTTACTATTAATATTTTGTGAACATCCCTTTACTATCAATAACCTCCTGACATCTGTTATCTCAAGACTTAATTAATTTCTTGCAAAATGATGAAGTAATATTGTTTCATTTGTTTTCCAATAATTACCAGAGTTCATCTTGGTTCTTTCGATTTCTCCTTCGCGCCCCATCTCCAGTAATCTTCCAAACGTTTTCTATAGGGCTGAGATCGGGACTTTGAGGTGACCAGTCCATGAGATCAACCCCTTCATCACTCATAAAGCCTATGACTCTCTTCGCAATGTGACAGGGAGCGTTGTCCTGCACGAAGAAAAGAAGTTGAACTGACGAGGATCGGAAATGTGCAAGGGGTATGCTGTCTAAGAATCTGCTTGTAGATTTCAGTTGACAGTCACTTGTAGGCGTATGAATACACCTGGACCAGCAGCAGAGATCGCTCCCCATACCATCACACTGCCTCCTCCATATTGCACTGTCTTCTTCACACGTACACTAGATAACCTTTCGCCACTTCTTCGTCGGACGTACATCCCGCCATCGGAACCAATCACATTAAACTTCGCTTCATCGCTAAAATGAACCTACGACCACTGTTCTTCTGTCCAAACGACATGTTCGTGAGTGAAATGAAGACGAGCTCTTTGATTCTTTTTGGCGATCAGAGGTTTCTTTGCCGGAGCCCGAGCAAGCAACCCAGAACCTCGTAGCCTTCGAGGAACTGCTTTGACATCGGAAGTGAAGCTAAACTCGCGGAATATCTCAGCAGCACTCTTAAACCTATCCTTCAGTGACATTCTAACCATAATACGATCCTGTCTTGGTGAAGTCTTACGAGGTCTACCAGTTTGGGGTTAATCATCTGTCGAACCTGGTGACTTAAAACGAGCTAGAATTCGTGGCACAAAACTTCTAGACCTTCCTACAGTAGTTGCTATCACAGGATTTGACTTGCCCTCTCGGTGAAGGCACACAATCCTTTGTTTTTCATCACAGGACACCGGTCATCTCTCACAAGCTGCCATGTTGCCAGTTGAATGTTCCAATAATGTAATATCATAAGAAGTAACTGTTAACCCATTAACAATCTTCTAAACAACAAATACCTTGGTTAGTAGTTCATTTTTTTCTAAGTGACCCTTAACTTTTAGCCGCAGCGATTTGGAAGATTGTTTGTTTATTTCTTCATAAATTACGAAATATTTATTCCGTTCACTTGAAATTTTCACGAAAGATAGATATTAGATATATTTAAATATGTGCAGAATATCTAGTCTCAACATGTTGTTAACCTTCTATAATAACTATTTCAACACACTTGTTTTTACTGATCCTTATATTATGGCCGCTATAAAAACCGAGCTGGCAGAATTGTTAGCACGCCGGGCGAACTGCTTAGCGGCATTTCGTCTGCCGTTACGTTCTGAGTTCAAATTCCGCCGAGGTTGACTTTGCCTTTCATCTTTTCGGGGTCGATTAAATAAGTACCAGTTACACACTGGTGTCGATGTAATCGACTTAATCCCTCCCTTCTATGTTTAGCCCCGTGTGGGCAATAAAGAAATATTATGACGTTATTCTTTTTGTCATTGCTTCTTTGTTCTCCTCGTCTACCGTTTTCTTATTTTTTTTTTTTTCCTTCTCGGCATTTTTTAAAATCTTCATCTTCACTTTCTGCCTTCTATTTTTCGTTCACATTTCTGTCGTTTTCTTTTTCATCTCACTTTCTTTTCTTCGTCATTCTGGCTCTTGTCTCCTTTATCCCATTCTACTTATTCATTATATTTCATCACCATCATTATATTTCTTTTACAACCACTTATGTTCCCCAGTCTCCAGCTCTTTTTCTTTGTTTCTTTCTCTCGTCTTACCTTTCTGCCTTGCTTCTCTATTTACCAATGTGTCCTTCTTTCGAAATTACATCTATCATTAGATACTCTAACAATATGCATATCAAGTTTCTTCTGGAGAGGGTGGGAAACTCAATATACCGGTTGTTCTGTATTAATTCTGTGGTTGTTATCCTAATTATTTGCCAATAATGTCGAGAAATTGGAGAGGTGTTTTTCAAAATTAGGCCACTTGCTAATAATTACTTATATATGCATATATTTGTATCGACTTAAGTTCACGCATACTTGTGAGTATACACGCGTGCAATAATAATAATGGTTTCAGATTTTGGCACAAGGTCATCAATTTTGGGGAAGGTATAAGCTGATTACACAAACACCACTGTCCAACTGGTACTTATTTTATCGACCCCGAAAGGATAAAAGGCGAAGTCGACCTCAGCAGAATTTGAACTCAGAACGTAAACAATTATATC
This sequence comes from Octopus bimaculoides, assembly GCF_046866305.1. Taxonomy (NCBI): domain Eukaryota; kingdom Metazoa; phylum Mollusca; class Cephalopoda; order Octopoda; family Octopodidae; genus Octopus; species Octopus bimaculoides. Next base: position 55,125,310 of record NC_142931.1, on the reverse strand, counting down.
AGTTCGCCGCCTTCATAATTATAATAATGATTTGAAATTTTGGCACAAGGCCAGCAAAATCGGAGGAGGGGTGAATCGATTGCATCGACCCCTGTGCTCAACTGGTACTTATTTTATCGGTCCTGGAGGATGAAAAGCAAAGTCGACCTCGGCGGAATTTGAACTAAGAATGTAAAGACGGACGAAATGCCACCAAGCATTTTGCCCGGCATGCTAACGATTCTGCCAGCTAGCCAATAATAATGAACTTATTTTATACAGTGCTCAGATGCACTATAACCCATCAGAAAAGGTAGCCAAAAGTGCACGCACAGTACACAAATAATGCACAAAGAAACAACGAACAGGGAATGAGTCACAAAAATATCTTTAAAAAGAACATCTAGTGTAGTGCTGGCGAATTTCAGGAAGCACGGACGTCTTGAAGGATGTTGTCCCGACAGCTAACAACCGATACGATTAGATAATTCCATGCTTCAGCAATTCTGAGCGTAAAAAAATGTTTCCGAAAGTCATGGATGCTGTGCTGTTTTCTGATTTTGTTAGCAACTCCGTGGATGTTAAACGTATGGAATTCAAAAAGGAGCCCAAGGTTGTTGTTGGAAAGACGGTGGATATTCTTGTAGGTGTCTACCAAGTCAGTTGCTTGATGTCGGGGAGCTCCTTTAGAAACGCACCTCTCAAAGACAATGAAATGTAACGTTTAAAAAATATATACAAAATAAATGATGTATGCAAAAAATTAGAAAAATTCATCCATTTTTAAATGTTTTATACCAAAAAAATAAAACAAACGGAAAACGGGTACTCATGAATATAAACAAACATGTCGGACGATACACGCGGCGGTAATTTACTTTTACCGGTCAACTATTATTAATGATACAAGGAGCCTGACAATATCGTTTGCAAATTCATGATTGTTTTTAATTAGATTTTCTGTACTGTGCATACTCGTTAGGGTTAGTTAATGGCCTTTTCTATTGTTCCCAAAATCTCTTCCGAGACGAAATAAGGTCAAAGAATTAAAAATTCCACGTTCAGGCACAAAATTTGACATAATAGTATGTATTGGTTATAAACTAAATTTCAAGAAACAGATCGTGAAACGGTCTTCTTACAATTCGCAGACGATATTGTCAGGCCCCACGTATCATTACTAATAGTTGGAATAAAACAAACAAAACAAAAGACGAAGACGGGTGTATAAACAACAAACAGATGTATTAGTTTAACGCTCGGGAAGTGAGAAAGTCTTTTACATTTCGAGCCTATGCTCTTCAACAGAAAGAAACAGAAATAAACAGAGAGAAAATAAAAAAAGGTTTAGTGGCTACTTTACTGGTATAAGCAATTTACCGCCCCTTGTATCGTCCAACATGTTTGTTTATATTCACGAGTGCCTGTTTTCCATTTGTTTTATTTTTTGGTATAAAATATTTTAAAATAGATGAATCTTTCTAATTTTTTGCATAAATTATTTATTTTGTATATATTTTCCATTTCCATAACTTTTTTTTATTGCAGTTCATTGTCTTAGAGAGGTTTGTTTCTAAAGGACTGCCGATGTCGGAGCTTTATTTAATGTGTCAATTTTATTAAAATGACTAAGAAGGGTGAAATGAAGAAATGACCGCTGTGGGATCTGAATTGCTGTAGCTAAAGTGACATAACTATACACCACAACGTAATTTGTCTGATGCTCTACTAACGCTACCAAATCACCATCCAGATGTTCTATATAATTGCATAAAGACGTCTTATAAAAAATGACTACCTTAAAGTACTGCTAGTTATGCTATGCCTAAAAGTAAAATGGGATTGTCACGGCTGGAATGACGTTTTTGATCACAGGTCAGCTAAAATATTATCACGTTACGAATGTTCTCTTTTAAATATAAAACAAGGTTCTGCAGAAAGTTCAAATATGAGCTACTGTTTTTGTTTTGTTTTTTAAATATAAGTAATTATCTCATTTTCTTGTCCAGATACATTATATTGAATCACCAAATATGTGTATGAAAGTAGTTCTTAAAAATATTTATCGAAATAGTTCTTAAAAATATTTATCGAAATAGTTATTTAAAAAATCAAGTCAACTAGTCTGCCAAGACTTTACTTTAGATGTTTCTTCAATCAAATGATGACCTCTCTCTCATACTTGCTTCAAGAAACTACAGTTTAAATTACACTGACAAAGCGATAAGTTCTGTAAAATCTGACAAAACAATACATTAATAACAGTCTATTGTTTCGCCACTGGGATAAACATATTGTTTCAAAAACAAAAAATAAGACTGATTTTTATAAATTCCCTAAAATCTTGATGATAATCAAAGTTGTTTTCTAAATATCTGTGGATTTCAGATACTATATAACAACCACAAAAAAAGATGTAGTCAGGGTAAAAGCTTGATTTCACAAAATCACTTTTCATAGCTCTCTTTTGTTATTTCTTGACTGCTGTTTAATGTAGATTTTCTTCATTGTTTGATGCATAGTTGACATTATTCAATACCTTTTTGATGCTGTTAATTATTGCTTGGTATTTCATGTTACTCCACATTGACTGGTACAGTTTAGTAAATGTTATCATCCTATTACTTTTAATCAGTCTGTCCCTCTTTATTCCAAGTTTGAATCAGTTTTACTCTCTCTTTCTCCAGAGTTGATAAAAAGGGAAGTCTTTATGTGGTCACTCAACTTGTTTAGCAGACAAATATCCCACATACAATAGGACACTTTAGATGCACTAAAAAAATAAAGTGTTGGGATGATCATTGATGTATGACCTTTGATCATAGGTCTACCTGGCCACTGCTGACACAGCACTAAACAACAAGACTACTTCCCTCCTCAACAAAAACAGGCCTTGTCCCATTGAAAACAATGTTTCTACTTGAATGTATGTTGTGTAGCACCTGATCTGTTCTGATTGAGCAGGCCTATCATGAAAGATGTTCCACAGTAAAGAAGTCTCAAACAGCAATGATAGGAGACATACAGATGCTGCCTTAGTTTTCTCTCTAGATTTCTGAAACAAAATCTTTTGTATCATAAAGTGCTTCAGAGTTAAAAGAACTAATACCAACTAATATCAAATCTATATAGCTGTTATTTCTAGCAGCTGAAGAGGATTCTAAAGCACCTAAAAAAAAATCACTGGATGGCGTTAAACCAGGTGATGTATTAAGTCTACCATCCAAGCAGGCCACAGTGGGGTTTGAACTCAGAACTCAAAGACCAGGAACAAATTCCACAGTAAATAAATCCAGTTTAGGAGACTTATTAAGTTATCACATCCCCATATTACATTACACCAACAAGGGAATCTCTATATTGCTGCTTAGGCTGCTAGAAATAAAAGCTAACTCTTACTCAGATGACTTTTTGCATTTTGGTATTTTGGTCAGAATCTTAACCCTGAGTTTACAGTTCTTCAATCAGGTTCAATAAATGTTTATTAAGTAGCTGAGTATTCCATAGACACATGTACCCTTATTTTAATTCTCAAGCAGAATCAGCATAACAATGTGTCAAAGATTAGCTTTTTAACTACAGATTCAATCAATCTGAGGAGCTTTTACAGACTTCTCATCCATCCAATTTCACAAGGAATGGATCAACTCAAGATCATAGTAAAAGACACTTGCCTTAGATGTCACACAATGCAATCAAAACCATAAATCTTATGATTCAGAAATGAATTTCATAACAATATGGTTGTGCTGCACTTAATATCATAATATCTTACTGTTTTGAAAAAGAACACATTGAGTGGCAATGCCCAAGTTACATTATACTTAAAATTAAGTTGGGGTGGTGATAGTATGCCTTTGACTTGGAGATAAACAACTCATGTGGTACAAGCCAACAAGAGGCCTCTGCATGGAAAACTAACCAAATCTCTCAAAATGTACACTATTGTATTATTAGTATATATGCTTGAATAAATATGTGGAACATATGTATACATATATATGTACGTGTGTCTGTGTATGTGTGTATATATATCATCATCATCATTTAACATCCATTGTCCATGCTGGTACAGGTTAGATGGTTTGATTGGGCTGGAAGGCTGCACCAGACTCCAGTCTGATTTGGCATAGTTTTCTACAGCTGGATGCCCTTCCTAATGTCAACCACTCCAAGAGTGTAATGAGTGCATTTACGTGACACAAGGGTGCCAGTTTGTGTGCCACTGGTATCTGCCACAACTGCAACTTTGCTCAGCTTGATGGGTCTTCTTCTCAAGCACAACATAATGCTAAAGGTCTCGGTTATTGCCTCCATGAGGCCCAACACTCGAAAGGAACTCAGCCACTTTGCCTCTGTATGGCCCAACGCTCAAAAGGTGTTCTTTACATGCTACCAGTATAGTTGCACTTGGCTTGATGGGTCCTCTCAAGCACAGCACATCACCAAGGTCTCGGTCACTAGTCATTGCCTCTGTGAGGTTCAAAGTTCAAAGATCATGCTACACCACCTCGTTCCATGTCTTCCTGGGCCTACCTCTACCACAAGTTCCCTCCAAAGTTTGAGACTGGCACTTCTGTACACAGCTGTCCTCATCCATACACATCACATGACCATACCAGCACAATCATCTCTCTTGCACACCACATCTGATGCCTCTTATGCCTAACTTTTCTCTCAAGATGCTTGCACTCTGTCAAACATGCACACTGACATTGCACATCCAGCGAAGCATACTGGCTTCATTTCTTTCAAGCCTACGCATGTCATCTGTCACAGCTCATGAGCTGTCACAGCTCATGTTTCACTACTATACCGTATAGCTGTTTGCACATAGGCATAAAACAATCTGCCTTTTGCTCCGAGAGAAAGGCCCTTTGTTGCCAGCAGGGGTAGGAGCTCTCTGAACTTTGCCCATCCTAATCTTATTCTCACAGCTACACTTTCAGAGCTTCCACCTCTACTACTAACTTGGTCACCCAGATAATGGAAGCTATCTACTACCTCTAGCTTGTTCCCCTGGCAGTTGATGGAGTCTATTTTCTGCCTATTTTCAATGTTTATTGTACCTATGCATTTTCTGCATGCAAAGCTAGTTTCCATGTTAAGCTTCCCCTGATATTGCTGCACCTTTTATGTGTCCAAAGTTTACACTGAGTGCATCTTACAGAGTTTCTACCTACACCTTTTCTACAGATTGAGCAAGGCCATCTACCTGAAGAGGTTTGTGATTTGTCTGCCTACTTACTTATTAAGACTTTGATTTTTGCTAGGTTAGCTCTAAGGCTCTTTGATTCTAGACCTTGCTTTCATACTTGGAACTTCTTCTCTAGTTCAGGTAGTAATTCAGCTACAAGAGCAATGTCATCAGCATAGAAGAGCAGCCTGTCTTGAATTCCTCTGTTATTGCCTGGAAGACTATGATGAACAAGAGGGGGCTGAGCCCCTACTTGTACCCTGAATTCTTTGTTGTACTCATTGCCAAACCTCACCTTCCGGGTAGTATCCCTGTACATAGCTTGTACAGCTCTCACCAACCATTCATCTATCCCTGGTTTCTGCATTGACAAGTCAACAAAGGCCTTGATAAAGTAAACCTATGATTAAGGACATTCCAACTATGTCAATCTAATCTTTTATTCACACATCTAGAATTACATACTCCAAAATGTTGTTCCTTTTCTTAAGGACAATGTGTCCCTTACTGATTTATAGCGGGTCTACCAACCAGGTAGTGACCCCTTTGTTAGTTCATTAACCTCTTTCTTATCATATTTCTTTTGAAATACACTGCTTTTGTTTCAATTAATTTTGAAAATAATAAAAAAATTATTAGAATAATTTTATTTTTATTAAGCTGGTATTTGGAACATAAATTAGCATTAAATTTTGATGAATGGTTTTTAAGATGGATCGCTTTATATCATGAAGTTTGTATCAAAGAACCAGGGCCAGTTTTGGGTGGGTTTGTATCCAAAGGGCTAAAATGATGTTGACGAAGCTGCTGTTGCTGTTGGCGACATTGGAGGCAACAGCAGCAATGGTAATGAGAGCTTCATGTTATAATTTCTGCAGTTTTAAGATATTATGAGGGTGCAAAAAATAAATTAATTAATTAATAAAATGCTGAAAGCAAATATCGTTGTCGTCGTCGTTTAACGTCCGCTCTCCATGCTAGCATGGGTTGGACGATTTGACTGAGGACTGGTGAAACCAGATGGCTACACCAGGCTCCAATCTGATTTGGCAGAGTTTCTACAGCTGGATGCCCTTCCTAACGCCAATCACTCAGAGTGTAGTGGGTGCTTTTACGTGTCACCCGCACGAAGGCCAGTCAGGTGGTACTGGCAACGGCCACGCTCAAAATGGTGCATTTCATGTGCCACCCGCACAAAAAAAAAACTAACTAACTAAATGAATATGTTAAAAGCAAATAAATCTTTATCTGTTCATTTTCAGTGTAACTTTGACCAACAGAAATTGCTTAGAGGTAGCACACTCTGTTGTAAAATCAAAATAACAACATGTAGTACTTATTTATCACCTTGAAACATTAGAAGCAAAAAAATACTAATAAAATAAAAACAAAAATGAATAACTAAAAATATTTCAGTAAAACAGAAGTGAGTAAGAATGGTTTCAATGCGATCTTGTTTACTTACATAAATCACTGTGTGTGTTATAGTGTTGAAGAGTGTTGATGTTTTGATGAACTGCCAGCTATGATATATGGAAGCACATCATGTCAGGAAACAATGTATGTGTCTGCTATTAATCATGGCACAAATAAATCAAGTTGAAGAAAACATAAAACAGACACTAAAATCTTGCATATTTATTTTGAATTATTTATTTTAAAAATTGGATATAAAAAAAATTAATTCAAATGTCAAACAAAATATATACATACATACATATGAGGGGGTGCTGGAAAGTTCTTGGCTTTAAGGGTATCATGAAAGGCCTGGTTGGAGGCCCAACCTTCTGAGTTCTTTTACAGGGCTTAGAAAAACTGAAGGACTGCTGCAATAAGTTCAAATCTGAGAGGGGAATATGTTGAATAAAATCATAATTAACTAATCCTCCTGTATTTTCTTTTACTCAAAGCCAGGGAATTTTTCAGCATTCCCGCCCCATATGTATGTATGTATATAGGGTGTTCAGGCTAAATTTGATGATTTTTTTTTATGTCTTCTTTTTTGAGTAACAACTTCATATTGGTAAACAGTCAATGGCATTGGAAAGCATAAAAATTAAAGTTGTAGTTGAGAAAAACTTAGCTGACATGGAGGATCAGAAGCCATCTGAATATTGGAAAAAATGTTACGTGAATCGTGATTTATGCAGGTATCAAAATACTGATGTCATGACTGCTGCTCAATGTTCTGTGAGCACTGTAAAGGGTTAAGATGTGACATGGATGTCATAAAAACCCAAACTGTGGTGGTCTTTAGGTGTGTCTCCAGTGAGGGTGAAGTCATGCCACCCTACACCTTTGAACAGGGCCTTAAGCTCAATTCTGAAGGTTATGTGAAGCTGCTAGAGACTGTGGTCAAACCTTAGCTGGAAAGGGTTGCTGCTGGAATGCAATATGTGTTCCAGCAGGATTCACAACTCCTTGCTATATCTCCAGAAACAGTCAGAAGTGGTTACTCTTTTACTTGTTTCAGTCATTTGACTGTGGCCATGCTGGAGCACCGCCTTTAGTCGAGCATATCGACCCCAGGACTTATTCTTTGTAAGCCTAGTACTTATTCTATCGGTCTCTTTTGCTGAACCGCTAAGTTACGGGGACGTAAACACACCAGCATCAGTTGTCAAGCGATGTTCGGGGGACAAACACAGACACACAAACAAATATATACACACACCCACATATATATATACATATATACGATGGGCTACTTTCAGTTTCTGTCTACCAAATCCACTCACAAGGCTTTGGTCGGCCCAAGGCTATAGTAGAAGACACTTACCCAAGGTGCTACGCAGTGGGACTGAACCCGGAACCATGTGGTTGATAAGCAAGCTACTTACCATGCAGCCACTCCTATGGTTTCACCAGCCCCAGTTTCTGGCCTCCTAATTCCCCCAGTTGTAATTAGATGGATTACTATGTGTTGGGTGTTGTTGAGAAAAACAGCAGGCCAAGCTGGAGGCCAAGACCAAGAAGATTTCAAATATATCCCCTGGACGCATGAGAACCTGGTATGCGAGGAACACATACTAGGTTCTGGTACCATCTTGAGGCTGTGGTGAAGGCAGCTACTTCAAGTGATCTATTATCTCCCAGCCATAATCTAGTCGATATTTTTTGATATTTTAAAATACTTTTATTTTTGGATGGGATATTGAGCTCTCTTTCCCTTTTATGTAAACTGTCAAATTTATCCCAAACACCTTGTATATACATATAATGTTTATATATGTATGTGTGTTGGTTATCCAATGTCCTGTTGTCGGCATCTTCACTGTACCCCTGGTACACAAGGCAAAGGGCTTCTTAGTACTTGCCCATCTTCATGCTTCCATCAAAATCAGGGAAGTGTGTGCCTGGAAACGGCCCTACACATATGACTCAGTGCACATAACTAGCAATATTGAAGACAATGCAACACATTGTGGACCAGTTTTCTTGAGCAGCAGACATGTCTGGTCTCAAGAAAACTGAGCTGCTCTACCAAGATGTCCTAATAGATTGAGAGAGCCCCTAAAGTACACCAAGGCTTTTACCTATTTCAGTAGTGCAATGACTTGTACTAATTTTTCTGACCTTGAAGTTGAGAGGCGAATACAGTCTGCTACATAATCTTTTGGGTCCCTCAAGAAGCATCTATGGAACAACCATAACACTGCCCACAACATGAAGATAAAGGTGTACAGTTAGGCTATACTGCACCTATACACATACATAGTAGTGAGTGGGAACAGAGAGGCTAGGAGTGAGTGAGGGTTTACAAGAATGTATGGTAGGGGAAATGGGAAAAAGTGAGGTAAGAAACATCTGTAAAGACTGGGAAAGATTGAAGGATGGGTGGAGGGAGTGATGGATACAGAAGTTGGAGGTGTATGAATTGGAGAATGCAGAGAGATGCTTGTAGCAGGATAGTAATGATGATACAGTTGACAGAGGGAGGAAAGGGATGACATGTTTTTGGCACACTGCAGTTGTGAGGGAGAGAGAGAGAGAAGCACAGAGCATGAGGAGAGATGATATAGTGGTTTGATTGGGGAAGGTCGTTTACCCAAGATGCTATGCAGTGGGATTGAACTAGAGGTAATGTGGTTGAAAAGTGAACCTCCCAACCATTTTGCTATACTGCACCTACAAATATAAACTGAGGTGTGCAGTATATCATATATCCATTATGGCTGATATTACCAATCAATTTCACACTAGGGGTTCAACAGAGTGTTAGATAATAGTCTGATTATGTAACCCTGTACTCTTCAGAGGTAGTAGTTATGGAAGGAAATACGGTGACTGCCATCTCTGAAGAGTGCAGGGTTACATAATTGGGCTGTTACATCACACTCTGTTGAACCCCTAATGTGAAACCAATTGGTATGGTTGGCCATAATGGATATATAATATTTTACACTTCAATTAATATACCTACTGTATTGACAAATAAATGAGTGCATATTTTTTCTGACTTATGGATTCTTAGACAGCTATGTGTATATATATATATATATATATATATATATACACAGGGCGTCCCAAAAATCACTGATAGCTTTTAATTTTTAATAACTTCTTTAACTTTACAAATAAATGCATGAAGGAGAACATCAATAGAGAAATCAGAGAAGTGGGGTCTGAAACCCTTGAGGGTGTTATGGTGCAAGTTTTGGAAAGAGCACAGGCATACAAAGCTGCAAATGGCTGCCATTTAAGCAATGTCATTTTTCATATGTGATGTAGGGGTGTTGCAAAACTTGACTTTTGCATATTAATTTCCATTATCTCCTTTATATTGTATCAAAATTTCATGCATTTATTTGTAAATTTAGGGAAGTTATTAAAAATTGAAACCCATTAGTGACTTTTGGGAAACCCTGTTTATGTATGTAAATATATACATGTATATAAACATACACACACATACATATTTATGTGTGTGTGTATATATATATATATATATGTATGTATGTATATACATACATACACATAATTTTGCAATATCTTTCCATGAAACTTTGCTCTTCCTTCCTTCTTTTCTTCTCTGCTTTTCCTTGAAATAGTGTTAATGTCCAAAACACAGAACACTTCTCATTTCTTTTTCTCCTTGTCGACATTAAACTATAATTATAAAGTTTTCTTTGTAATAGTATTTGAAATTGATTTTTTTCTGTTCCTGAGACCTTTTCCTTGAATTCTAAACTTTTCGTTTTATCCCTTTATGGCAGAACTAGACCCCCATAATCTCAAATTACTTTAGATTACATCTGATCTACTATTATTGTTGTTGCTGTTATTGTTATTATCATCATCATCATCATCATTAAGGCAGTGAGCTGGCAGAATCGTTAGCACTCCAGGTGAAATGCTTAATGGTATTTTGTCTGTCGCTACGTTCTGAGTTCAAATTTCATCAAGGTCAACTTTGCCTTTTATCCTTTTAGGGTTGATGAAATAAGTATCAGTTACACACTGGGGTCGATGTAATCAACTCATCCCCACCTCCCCCAAGCTGCCCTTGTGACAAAGATTTATAATAATAATAATTATTATTATTATTATTATTATTATTATTATTATTCAAGTGGTTGTCTGGCAGAATTGCTAGCATGCCAGACAAAATGCTTAGCAACATTTTGTCCATTTCTACACTCTGAGTTCAAATTCCACTGAAGTTGACTTTTGCCTTTCATCCTTTCAAGATTGATAAAATAAATACCAGTCAAGTATTGGGGTCCATGTAGTTGACTAGCCCCCTCCCACAAAATTTCAGGCCTTGTACCTATAGTAGAAAGGATTTTTATCATCAATAGTGGGCTTAAGACAGCCAACTGGTAGAATCATTAGCACATTAGACAAAGTGCTTAACAGCATTTCTGCTGGCTTTAAGTTCTGAGTTCAAATTCTATTAAGGCTGACTTTGCATTACATCCTTTTGGAGTTGATAAAACAAGTACCACTTGAGCACTGAGGTCAATATAATCAACTAGCCCTCTCCACCAAAATTTCAGACCTTGTGCCAATAGTAGAAAGGATTATCAAAGGCAGCAGGCTGGCAGAATTGTTATCATGCTGGACAAAATGCTTAGTAGCTTTTCTACAAATTTTTTACAGTCTGAGTTCAAATCTTGCACTGGTTGACTTTGCCTTTCATCCTTTCGGGCTCAGTAAAAATCAGTACCAGTAAAAAAGTACTGGAGTCAATGTAATCAACTTGCCCAATCCACTCAAAATTGCTGGCCTTGTGCCGAAATTAGAAAGAATTATTATAGGGGAGGCTGAAAGAATTGTTAGAGCATTGGAAAAAGTACCATGTAGTATTTAGCTATGCTTTTTTTATATTCTGAGTTCAATTCCAGCAGAAGTCAACATTGCTTTTCACTCCTTCTGGGTCAATAAAAAAAAAGACCAATCTTTCCCCTCAAAATTGCTGGCCTTGTGGCTAAATTTGAAATCTGGCCTGGGTTAGAAACTTCTCAAGGCAGTATTTTGAAGGCCAAATGCCAGCCAGTATGTTTTACAAGTATTTTACTTATTTTCAAGTAAGGTACTTTATTCCAGGGTACTTGATTTCAAGGTACTTTATTCCAATGATTTTTGAATGACTAAATGCTAAGCATAACATTTTGCTTATGAGAGACATAAACAAATGTCTCATTGTGTTTTTGCATAAAACACAAAGAGACAAAAATACAAACACAAGCCACATATATGACAAGCTTCCATACAGTTTCGTTTCTGCCTACCAAATTTCACTCACAAGGCACTGATCAACTAGAAGTTATAATAGCAGACATCTGCCAAGATGCCATCAAGTGGAACTGAAACCTCAATCACATGGTTGTGAAGCAAACTTTTTAACTACACAGCCAATCCTGTGAATAGACATATAACTGTATAATTATACATACATGTCTATACTGTGTTATAATTGTAAATATTAAAACATATTTAGGCTATTGTAATTCTAATTCATATATAAACACTTTATAATTCCCCTTCATAGACACAAATATAACTTTTACACATGCATTGCCATTACATATTCTATATATACACAATGTTTATATGTAACTAATGATATTTTCACCAAAACTATTACTACATAACTAGGAATACCCATACAGATTGTTAATACACAAAATTCCCCTTAGATTTCTACTACTACTAGAAAAGATACTAAATCTAATGTTTTGGTATCTTTTCTAGTAGTGTCTCTCTACATAGCCTGTTAGTAAAAAAAAACTAGTGATGCCTGGACACACTATAGCTATATATTCAGAAAATTCATCATATTAAGTCTGCTGATAACTTAATATGGTAGTATTATCACATATTACAATCTTATACCACATTTAAATATGCATAATTCCTTCTCTAATGATGCAACTGCTCGATATCAGATCAAGAACAACTTCAGCAGATGGTGAAAACTTCCCACAATATCGTTGGATTCTATATCAGCTTACTATGGGCATTGTCTAAGACAGGAACAGCTACCATTTTACATTGCATGTAGCTATTTTATCACAGATAAATTCAAACATGCCATACAAGTCTTACACATTCATTTAATTCTTGTATAAAATGTTTACATTAGATATATTTAGCATAACTATGTACTTTGATCAGACATGTTCCTGTGCTCTCAGCAGTGCAAAAACAATCATTGTGGTTGAACTTCCAGCGCCTTGGGAAAGACTCAATATTTCTCACCAACTAAAGAATATCAAATATCGAAACTTGGTTAACAAGTCACTTGTTAAGGATGGCACATGGCCTCATCCACTATTGAAATCAGCTGCCAAGGCTTTCCAGCAAAATCAGTGTGCTATTTTCAGCAGAAAAGTAATCTGGAACCCAAATAACTCCAGAAAGCCACCAAGGAAACAGTCGTAGCAACTGAAACCAGCTCAAGGTGAGTGTGGTTGACAAGAAACAGTAGGTTAAAACCCTTCTGCAGGTGAAGACTAATTCAGTCCTCACTGCCTCGCTCAGGCATGGTATACAGGCTAAAGATCAATTTTGAATGCAAGTTGACAACATTGACTCCAGTACTTGATTGGCACTTATTTATATTGACCCTGAAAGGATGAACGGCAAAGTAACCTTAGCAGGATTTGAACTCAGAATGCAAAGAATTGGAAGAAATGCTGCTAAGCATTGTGTCCAGCATGGTAATGACTCTGCCAGCTTGCTACTTATGTTAATCCTTTGTAACATTAGTGCAAGGACTGAAATTTTGGTGCAGAGGGATAGTTAATTATGTTGACCACAGTGCTGAAGTGGTACCTGTTTTATCAACCCCAAATGGCTGTAAGGCAAAATCAATCTCAATAGAATCTGAACTCAGAACTTAAAGCCCACAGAAATGCTGCTAAGCATTTTGTTTGGTATGCTAATGATTCTGCCAGATGGTCATCTTAAGCTCACTAATGATGATAATAATCTTTTCTACTATTTGTGACCCTGATATACCTGTTCATGATATGAAAGGATTTCTTACATTGCAATAGATTCAGAAGAAGAGCTTGCAATATGACTCAGTAGCTCCTGCAGCTTCTGTCTGGGGCAAAACATTTCCAATGTTTATTTCACTTGTAATATGATTTAAAAAAGATTTTTTTAATTTAATAAGCGTTTTAAATTCGTTTTTTGATTTAACCAAGTTTTTAATATCTGGAGTTAAATTAATTACTGAGAGCAACAAAGAATTTTATAAAATTTCAGTCATTATCTTGTGCTTTTTTTTTTATCAGTTTCATAGATAAAAATATTTTTTTCAAAACTGTAGGTTATTTCAAAATGACAGATGTAGTTCTTGGCAAATTTTCGTAACTCTAAAAAATATTCAGTTATAATTGCTAGAAGTTAATCATGTCAACAGTATTTGGAACTGAGAGAAGGTCAGTCAAATTTCATTTTCAATAATGAATTTGTTTTTAAGAAAACATCAAAAAATTCCATCTGCATGTTATCTTTAACCTCTTACTTGTTTCAATCATTAGATTGCAGCCATGCTGTGACACTGCTTTGAAAGGTTTTAGTCGAACAAATCAATCCTAGGAATTATTTTTTTAAAACCTGGTACTTATTCTATCAGTCTCTTTTTACCAAACCACTAAAGTACAGAGATGTAAATACACCATCATCTGGTGCAAGTAGTGGTGGGGGACAAATGCAGACATAAAGACAGGCACACATAAACATATGCATTTATTTATATATATATATGAGATGCAGTTTGGGTTCGTGCCAGGTAAAAGCACTACTGATGCCTTATTTCTAGTGAGACAGTTGCAAGAGAAATACCTAGCCAAGGATAAACCTCTGTACCTGGCTTTCGTTGACATGGAGAAAGCCTTTGACAGGGTCCCCCGATCCCTTATCTGGTGGTCAATGAGGAAACTTGGGATAGAAGAATGGCTAGTGAGAGCTGTGCGAGCCATGTACAGAGATGCGGCCAGTAAGGTGAGGGTTGGAAATGAGTACAGCAATGAATTCCGGGTAGAGGTAGGGGTCCACCAAGGTTCCGTCCTCAGCCCCCTATTATTTACCATAGTCCTCCAGGCAATCACAGAGGAGTTCAAGACAGGCTGCCCCTGGGAGCTCCTCTATGCTGATGACCTTGCCCTAATTGCGGAGTCACTATCAGAACTAGAGGAGAAGTTTCAGGTGTGGAAGCAAGGTCTAGAATTGAAGGGCCTTAGAGTCAACCTAGCTAAAACCAAAATCCTAATAAGTAGGAAGGTAGATAAAACACAAACCCCTTCAGGTAGATGGCCCTGCTCAGTATGTAGAAAAGGAGTAGGTAGTAACTCTATAAGATGTACCCGGTGCAAGCTATGGACACATAAGAGGTGCAGCAACATCAAAGGCAGGTTAACTAGCAAGTTAGTTTTTGTTTGTGGCAGATGTTCAGGTGCAATAAAGACTGCAAACAAACAGGAAACAACCTCTATCTCATTCCAGGGTGAAAAACTAGAGGTAGTCGATAGCTTCCGCTATCTGGGCGACCAAGTTAGTAGTGGGGGTGGGTGCGCTGAAAGTGTAGCTGCTAGAATAAGAATAGCCTGGGCAAAGTTTAGAGAGCTCTTACCCCTGCTGGCGACAAAGGGACTCTCACTCAGAGTAAAAGGCAGACTGTATGACGCATGCGTACGAACAACCATGCTACATGGCAGTGAAACATGGGCTGTAACTGCTGAGGACATACGTAAGCTCGCAAGGAATGAAGCCAGTATGCTCCGTTGGATGTGTAATGTCAATGTGAATACCCGTCAGAGTGTAAGTATCTTGAGAGAAAAGCTGAACATTAGAAGCATCAGTTGTGGCGTGCAAGAGAGACGATTGCGCTGGTATGGACATGTGGTGAGAATGGAGGAGGATAGCTGCGTGAAAAAGTGCCACACCCTAACAGTTGAGGGAACCCGTGGAAGAGGTAGGCCCAGGAAGACCTGGGCTGAGGTGGTGAGGCAAGACCTTCGTACATTGGGCCTCACCGAGGCGATGACTACGGACCGAGACCTTTGGAAATGGGCTGTGCGTGAGAAGACCCGGCAAGCCAAGTAAGATCGTTGCCAGTGCCCCTGGACTGGTTCTTGTGCGGGTGGCACATGAGATGCACCATTTTGAGCGTGGCCGTTGCCAGTACCGCCTGACTGGCTCCTGTAGGATTTTCGAGCGAGATCGTTGCCAGTGCCCCTGGACTGGCTTGTGCGGGTGGCACATAAAAGACACCATTTCGAGCGTGGCCGTTTTCGTGCGGGTGACACGTAAAAGCACCCACTACACTCTCTGAGTGGTTGGCGTTAGGAAGGGCATCCAGCTGTAGAAACTCTGCCAAATCAGACTGGAGCCTGGTGTTGCCATCCGGTTTCACCAGTCCTCAGTCAAATCGTCCAACCCATGCTAGCATGGAAAGCGGACGTTAAACGATGATGATGATGATGATGATGATATATAAAGTTTACGAAGGGTAATGGAGTCAATCAAACCCTAAAGATACAGGTAATACCGAGTAAGTACTGTATACTGACTAGTTTTGCCCCTGACGTGGTTGCAACATGAGTGATGAATACAACATGGGTCATGTATTAGCGTGTGTATATATAAAAAAAGAATGAGATCAAGAGACCAATGGCATAAGTAAATTTATATTTTAATGCCATTGGTCTCTTGATCTCATTCTTTTATATATATATATATATATATACACAACGGGCTTCTTTCAGTTTCTGTCATGTGAGTATGCTGTTTTCCTCTCTAACAAGATCATGAAAACAACATTTAAATGGCTCTAGCACTAATCTGATTTTTTTTGTTTACAACATACTTTATAAAAGTGCCATTATCTTCAGCACCGTCACGCTGCTCTTAAGAGCAAAAACTGGCGCAAATTCTCATTTTGAAGCTGGGAAATGAACAGCTTTAATTTCATGAATACGGTGATATATCATTTACTAAGCTTGGAAATAATTTGTTATTGTCTGGTAGTTTCAGATTTAGATCATTGATACATCTAATAATGTCAGCTAAATAAAAATCTAAATCAAATAAAAAATTGTTATTATAGGCACAGGCATCACTGTGTGATAAGAAGCTTGCTTCCCAACCACATGGTTCTGGGTTCAGTCCCACTGCACGACACCTGGGCAACTGTCTTCTACTATAGCCTCAGGCTGACCAAAACCTTGTGAGTGGGTTTGGTAGCCAGGAACTGAATGAAGCCTATCGTATGTGTGTGTGTGTGTGTGTGTGTATGTCTTTGTGTCTGTGTTTGTCCCCCATCACTGCTTGACAACCGGTGTTGGTGTATTTACATCCCTGTAACTTAGTGGTTCGGCAAAAGAGACTGATAGAATAAGTACTAGGCTTTAAAAAAAATAAGTCCAGGGGTCGATTTGTTCAACTAAAAAACTCTACAGGGCTGTGCTCCAGCATGGCTGCAGTCAAATGACTGAAACAAGTAAAAAAAAATATAAAAGGGCTCTACTGTTAAGCAAGTAATTTTCGTCTTCTAGAACATTACTAGCAGAATTTTTCATTTTCCAAAAATCTACTTAGAACCTGCCCTCTAGAAAACTAGCTAAATAATTGAAAGGTGGGTTAGCTTTCCTATATAATAGATGAGCTGGCATGATTGCCATATTCCAAATCTACCATTTTGTAGTATCCTCTGAATTTTTATCTTTTTAATGTTCTTGTCCCAATTTTATGCCAACATTTCACAACACTCAATATTTTTGCACTGCAGGTTTAAAGTCCTTGGCATACAATGCTGTGATATTTTTACTTGAGAATGATTGCAGACATTTTCAAGCAAAATTGTTATCTCAACAGCTTTACCAGTCATCAGAATTAAAAAGATGAATTTACTTAGACTTTCCAAGAATGACTTCACTTTGTTAAATAAGTCTGATATTATTTTTCCATGAAGGAACTCAAGACAAGTAATTCAAAGTCACTAAAATTCTTATTAAAATTCTTATGTGGGGTGTATCACATATGTCAGTAGATTTATCCAAAGCTACAGGGAATAAAGCACCAGAATGGAAAGATCCTTTCAGTTGCTCAAATACATCAAGAGACAGATAGACAGACAGACAGAGACAGATAGACAGACAGAGACAGATAGACAGACAGAGATAGATAGACAGACAGAGATAGATAGACAGACAGTTGGTGTGTCTTATAACCATTTGCTTTCACATACTAATTCCATTTACTTTTTTCCTTAATATTTTCCATTACCAAAATTTATTTGCAACCTCAGCCTAACAATTTCTCCTTCCATCAAAGAATATCTACTATTCTTTTACCAATGCTTATCACCAAACTTTCACAATTTCTTTCAACACATATATTTTATCAACTCACACCCAAGCACTAACTTCAGCTTACCTTCTATTTAAGTCTTATGTTATGTTTTGTACAGTGTGTTAAGATCATGTCTTTTAATATGTGAAACTATCTTCACAAACAATTCACAAAAGTTTTCCTGAATTGCCTACTACAAGAGCTTTTTCCCCCCACTGTTTGTTGAATTCACAATTGCTGTCACTGTTTTTCTTTTGCACTGAGATGGAAAAAAATTAAAACAAGGCCTAATTTTCAAAAAATTACAGACCCTTATCAAACAAAGTACAACTGTATAGCATAGGAGTGCCTACTGCAATCTGACAGCTAAAAAACTGTAATGGGCTGGTGTCACAACAAAATCAAGCAAGAATCAAACACATATTGAACAATTATGGATGAATGAATAATGCATCATTTCTAATCCAAAGTGCTACTTTAGATGCTTGTGCCATAGGTTTGCCATAGCTGGCCTAAAAAAAACATTCAATCTGACAGTAGTCATCTCAACAAAAGGTTGTACTTTTTGCTACTCTCTGGTATTTAACTCTGGACAACTGAGGTCATTAACAATCTCTTAATTAAGAGTGTCATACAGCTGGATTCTATATTAAAGAATGTGGATAATTACATAGTGATACTGAATATGTAATAAGATATATTACTGATGTTTCATTTCCATACATTTGTTTTCTCTATTACCATTACATTTGCTGTGATAAGTTATGTTTTGTTTTGTTTTTGTTTTTGTTTTTTTGTTGTTTTTTAGTGTTATGAATAAATCAATAATCCAACTCAGGCAGCAATTATATTTTCATTCTAAATACAATGATGATATATTTCATTTAATTGTACTGAACTGAAATGAATTATAGCCAAACAATATCTCATTGCCAAAACAGTTCTATATAGTTATCATTTTATTTCATGTCTAGATTCAGTAACTGAATGTATTTGTGAGGTTGATATATTTTGTCAAATAGATAGATTGTGTAACAAAAAACTAATGACTCCAATGGTGGATTAAATCTTAATATTTCTATATCCAGTTAATTTTTTTCTCCATAAGTGCAAAGTACAACTTTCAAGAGCAAGGAATATTAACCAGTCTATATTCCTTCTACCTAAATTTGCCACAAACACAGATTCATGAGCTGGAGCTTATCTGAGTTTCCTAAAAGTAAAAGAACTCTCCACTTAACAGGTCACTAGGCCATTGCAGAGGTAAAGCCTAACTGGTCCAAGAACTAAAACTATGACCTAACTATAGTGAAGGCAACACCTTAAACCACACGCATGCAATCCTCCATACATTATAAAATTAAATCACAATGGGACATTATTGAAGAAATGTGTAACTATGAACAAAGTACTGTGAAACATAATCTGACACTTTATCAATCATATAGGATCATCCTTGATGCCTTATTATAATATCAGTAGTAATTTTCTTTGGGTTGGAAGTCAAACTCTTTATGTTTAATCAGCTATCACATTTTTAATAGGGAAAATAAATCAAAGTTTAAAACAGCAAAGAACAAAGAAAAATTTCTTTCTTTTTTGAGAAACAAAAACTATTAATGGTTATCTTACTGACTGATCATTTTTTTTAATTATTCTATTTCTATTTTTCTCACCATTCCATTGCTAATTTTCTTTTCATTCATTACTCTGTTGCAATTTTTTTCACCATTTTATTCCTATTTTCATAATCAGGTTGACAGATTCTGGATTAAAATAAGTACAATGCAACAAGGAAGAATGCATTAATGGATAAAAGAGAAAGGTAACAAACAAACATTAAGGTATTAGAGCCAGAGTAAGAGATTTAAATATCTGGTATTACTTTTTTATATTCATGTATATGTAAATTGGCAATGTATACATGTTATTACAATGAAATGAGACAGGACAAAACATATAAACTTAGACACACTTCATGTACTAACCTTACAGTTGAAATCCAATAACTGGAAGATACTTCTAACACCATTTCACATGAAAATTGTTCCTCAAAGTAAATTTTCAGCTGCCAGTTCTGCTTCAATCTCCTTGTCTTGCTTGCACTTATTGGTTTCTACCAAAACTGATCTCATAATGTACAATATAAATATGAAATGCAAACTTAGTGTAAGTACTTAAACAAATTTATATTGTTTATATTTTTATAATGTATAATTAATTGCAATATATCTTTTATACTCAATAATAATCACAGTTTAACATTCGTTTCTTGTTTATTTGGATAGGTAGAAAGCAGCTACATGCCAAACAAAACAAGCAGTGATTGTTTTAAGCAAATTAAAAATCTGGATTAAATCCTCAATCAACTACTTGAAGTGAAATATGCTAAAACTCATAAATATTTGCAGAAACTCAGTCCTCTGGGTGGTTTTCTGCAAGTCATATTATTATGCTTTGGTTTTTAATAGGGCTGCCATCTGCCAAGGTTTTAACATGCAGCTGTACATGTTTGTGAAAGCCTGGGCAAGACTTTTTTTTATGAAGAAGACTGGCAGTTATCCATGCTTGCAAGTCCACACCACTAGTGTGTATACAAAGGAAAGGCCACCAACATAGGGCCAATACAGCTTGGTGTTAGTGTCATCACAGGCATTGCTGTCAGAACACAGACAGCCAGAAGAGAGACCAAAGCATTTCATCAACCCTCTAACACTTCTCCAACTCCACTGCTCTGGACTGGTACTATTTTATTGACCTTCAAGTGATGAAAGGCAAAGTTGACCAATGTCCAATGCTGCAAATCAAGGCTTAGATTTTACAGTTGCTTCAAAAGTTTCTCCTCATCCTCCTCCACAAGCACACTCCACATTCCACAAGACTGAAAGAGAACCTCCATACTGCTCTCTCTCTCACACACACACACACTCTTCCTTTATTTCCTTTATACATATATATATATATATATATATATATATATATATATATATATATATATATATATAGCCAGTCAGCCATCTTCTCTACCCACTATTCCTGGAAGACTCATGAGGGGTAGTAAAGTCCTCGGCACCTCCTCCATAGGGTCCTATAAGAAGCAACCATCATGAGACTTTCTGGTTGGATTCCTAAGCATGACCAGCTGAGACTATGGATATACTGTTGGTCATCCCCCTAGGTTTTCTCACTGGATGGCTCAGCTTGAAGAATCCATCTTGCAATTTTTCTACAGCAGCATTCTAATCATGTCCATAGTACCAGAGCTGCAACGTCCTGATGTGATGAAGGAGCAGCTGAACATAGAGAGACACCTTGATTTCTGAACAATACATTCTGTCAAGTATACAAACATAAGTTTTTTCTGTATACATAAATAGAACTGTATTTTCCAATGTGTACTTCTCAGATTTAAGATAGTAGGGTGTGATTTGAAGGAAATTTGGCTACTGTATCTAGCAGGCCAAATGACCATGCATAGGCCCTTGCCTTCTTGGTGCTAAGTAAACTTTATTGTTGTTCTGTTCCAGATCAGATGAAGTCAAACAAAACTATGGTGAAAGGCACTCCAATGGTGATAATCCCATTTATTGTATATCATGAATTATATTGTTCAACATAGCTTTTATTTAAGATAGTGAAACATTTAACAACTATGGAACTGCTTATGAACAATCCCCACCTCTCTCTCTCTCTCTCTCTCTGTTGCACTTCCAGTTTCATATCTTCAGATTAGGTGATTAAAGTAACAGGCTAGTTGGTTCATTTGATTCTTTTAGAGACTATGAGTTTTGACTTAGGAAAATGATAGAAGCGAAGGGTTTTCTCGTTTTTGTTTTTTCAGCTACATATTATATGTATCAACATGTTTGCAACCTCATTATTATTATAGATACATTTCAGGAAATTTTATTTGAAAGACTGAAAAGTAAATCTTTGCTAAAATAATTAATGAAGAGCATTTAAGCATATACATTTTCAATACATTTATTTAAAGAAATTCACACTTAAGTATCAAATATCACAGTTTAATTTCTAGTTCTTAAAAGATGTAAAGAAAAATCATTTAAAAATCACTTTAGAATTTTACCAGCAAGAACAGACAGGTAACCAGATAAAAATAATAATCTAAGAAATTTGTCATCTTGATATATTGATTCAATATAAACCAAAATAGATGCACAATATAAATATAATTCAACAATAGTAAATCACTATTGTTTCTTTGTCATTACATTGAGAAAAACTGTGTTACCTTATTGGCAAT